>NC_060120.1:859111394-859413290 GCF_021461395.2 Schistocerca americana
GTAACCGATTTAACAACTGTGCCAGACACTTGTCGTATATAGGCGTTGCCGACCGCAGCACCGTATTCTGGCTGTTTACATAGCTCTGTATTTGAATACGAATGGCTATATTACTTTCTTTGGCACTTCCTTTTATTTCGTGGTAATTATTAGGTTTACCAACCAAAAAAATATATCTATACCAAAACGGAATATGCGAAGAATAAAGGTATTTGGAGTTGTGCAACATTGCAACAACACTGCATTTCAATAACTGTGATACGGTGTGTCACACATGAACTGTGTGTGTTGCTGGTTCCACATTGTACCACATTTAAATGTGAGAGTCCTTAAATTGCGCTCACGCAGTTGTTCTAGTTCTGTGAGATGTTTCTACCATAGCAGATAATCAGCAAGAAAATTGAATTGTCAGTACTCTGGGAGACCCCTCCAACGCCAATCCTTGCCCGGAAGTAGTCTTTCCCCCTCTCTTCGCAAATTCATTTCGCCCAGTTGCATTATAAATACACTGACTATATACTTGGGTTCTACATAGTCTCGAGATCACGAACACAATTTTAATCAAAAGAAAGAAACGATAGTGTAAAGTTATTATATATAAAGAAATTCCCGTGTGGGGTTGTTGGTACCCCCATCGGGCGCCTCCCCGGGTGGCGGATAGGGGAAAGCTTCCTAGATATAGGTGGTACTGGGGAAATGAAATACCCAGGGCGGACCAAAAACCAATAAACACAGTGGTGTCTGTTCAGCATCTGGCGGCCAGTGGCCAGCGTCTGTTCCTCTAGTTGAGGCGGCTGCACAAAATCTTGTCGAACCCAAAAATCGAGTCGTATACCTGTGGTCTCAACAGAGATCACCACAAAAACTAAAATTCAACTTGAACGCATGGTGGAAAAGACGACCACAGAGTCACTACCCCAGGCACCAGTCGATAGACCGGATTCACCTGATCATCGGATTCTGGGGGATCAGGGACACCACGCGGAGAAGAATCGGAGCTTCTCAAAAACTCCTCACACTCTCAAAACGAAACGTAAAAATTTTATTGGTACAATTAATGTGAACACCCTCACTAAAACAGGCAAATTAAAGCAACTTACCAACGTAATGGGAAAATTTAACCTGAAAATCACTGCACTGCAAGAGACAAGATTCACAGATGAAGGACACTTTAACACAGAGAATTACAGGATCTACAAGGGCAAACCTGCCATAAAAGTAAGAGACAAACTACCACTTTTCGGAACAGAATTCGCCGTACACATTTACGTACTCGACTCAGTTATTGACTTCACGTCTCCCAATGAAATAGTCTCCCTGTTATCAGTAAAATCAGCTAATAAAGCATACACTCTGATCAATGTGCACGCCCCCACAAATCACCACAGTAAAATCTACCCTGAAACAGTGGACAATTTCTGGGAAACACTAGAAGAAACAACAAATAAAGTACCTAGGCACCATATGAAAATCTTAGTAGGCGATTTTAACGCACAATTGGGGAAGGAAAAAAAATTCTCAGATACCACTGGACCCCACACCAAACACAAACGTACCAACAAGAATGGTGAAAAACTAATCGACTTCTGCAGAATCTTTGGATTTAAAATAATGAGTACCCAGTTTCAAAAACCTGCACATAAATTAACCACATGGAGATCACCCAGTCTTAGACAGGGTGAATACCAAATAGACCATGTCGCAATTTCCAAAGAAAACATAAAAGAAATTCAAAACATCAGGACCCGCAAAGGTGTCTTTGAATCAGATCATCATCTTCTCCAAATAAAAACAAAATTCCAACCCAACAGAATGCTAAAAAGGCCACCCAAAAGTACCAAACCAGATCTGGAATACCTGCAACTCAACAAAGAAAAAATCATCATGCAAATTAATCAGGAAAATTCAACAGACTGGAAGAAACTAACAGAGAAAATTCAGGAAGCCCTCAAATTAGGACAACCCCCTCGCAACAGGAAACATCGCTGGTGGAATGCAACCTGTGATGAGGCAGTCGACAACCGAATAACTGCATGGAAAAAATTTAGCAGTCACAAACTGAAGAAAACTGGGAGAACTTTCTTAAAACTCAAAACAGACCTCAAAAATAATTAGAAAAGAAAAACGGGGATATGACAACAACAGACTCTCTGAAATCCAGCAGGTTTTCATCAAAAATAATACAAGAAATTTTTATAAGACTTTCAGAGAAAACTTACAGGGATACCAAGCGCGTAGCTTGTGCTTCAAGAAACCCGATAGCTCTTTGGAAACCAACACGAAAAATAACTGCAAAATCTTACCCCAATATTTCAGTTCCCTCCTCAACTGCGAACCCCCCCAAGAAAAACTTGTCTTCTCTTCTCCAGTATTCACAGACCCAGACTCACATGCCCCGGATCTTGAAGAAATTATGGAGATAGTCAAGCAGTTGAAAAATAACAAAGCACCAGGAGAAGATGGGATCATTGCTGAGTTCTGGAAACTAAACGATCCTATACTTATGCAGAAATTACACCATATAATGTCAGACATATGGATAACGGAGCAGATACCAGAGGACTGGAAATGCGCTCTAATTCACCCGCTACACAAAAAGGGCGACAAGACAGACATGAACAATTACAGAGGAATTTCCCTGCCCCCACTCGCTTACAAAATCCTGAATATCAGGCCGGATTCAGAAAAGGACGGTCATGTGCGGAACAGATCTGGTGCTTAAAGACAATATTACAAATGAGGAAATGCAGAAACACAGTAGTTACATTCATCGACTTCAGGAAAGCATATGATTCAGTGGACCGTGGAACCCTGTTTAAAATCATGGAAGAATTTGGGATCGACCGAAAGACACGAAAAATCACAGAACAGACACTTACAGGAACAACGGCCAAAGTGAAATTCATGGGCGAAGTATCAGAGCCGGCCGCGGTGGTCTCGCGGTTCTAGGCGCGCAGTCCGGAACCGTGCGACTGCTACGGTCGCAGGTTCGAATCCTGCCTCGGGCATGGATGTGTGTGATGTCCTTAGGTTAGTTAGGTTTAAGTAGTTCTAAGTTCTAGGGGACTGATGACCACAGCAGTTGAGTCCCATAGTGCTCAGAGCCATTTTTGAAGTATCAGAACCCTTCGAAATCAAATCTGGAGTCCGACAGGGGGACGGACTATCCCCAATCCTTTTCAATATTGTTCTAGAAAAGATAATCAGGGAATGGGAACCTCACGTAAAGGGTATCCAAATTAGTATCAAGAAAGAGAACCGAATTAAAGTCAAGTGCCTTGCTTTCGCTGACGATATTGCAATTATCATCAATAACAGAACAGAAGCGATTCACACAGTGGAAAAACTACATGAAATTTCGCAAAAAACCGGACTACAGATATCTTATGAAAAAACCCAATATATGGAAAGGCAGCCAGAAAATAAATCCCCTTTAATAACAAAATATGGTAAAATTGCACAAGTCTGCCATTTTAAATACCTCGGGGAAACTATACAGTCCTCAGGATTAAACCGAATTGCCAATGAACAAAGAATCACCAAGCTCCAGAAGGCCTACAAGCTAACATGGTCGCATTACAACAAGAAGTGCATTTCGACAGACGCAAAATTAAGGCACTATACAACAGTGACTCTTCCAGAAGCAATCTATGCAGCTGAAACAATAGTGATTGATGGTCATTCAAAAATTAAGGAAATAGAAAAGCAGGAAAGAAAAATTCTCATGAAGATTTACGGTCCAATCAACAAAAATGGCATTTGGATGAAGAGACCACAAAACGAACTCTATAGAAAGATCAACATAGTAACAGATGAAATCAGAAAGCGCCGAGCCAAATTTTATACACACATCTGCAGGATGGAAGACTCCAGAACAGCAAAGAAATTATTCAATATTATAACAAGGAGTAAATGTGGCACAGAATGGCTGAAAGAAGTCCAGAGGGATCTACAACAGATCAACATAAAAAATCTCGAAGATCGCACCGAGTGCCGGCATAAAATCAAAAGTGTGAAATTTGGGGAAAGAACATCGCGTCAGCCTGGTAAAAAATGGACAGAGGAACGGAAGAAGGAGCATTCTGAGAGGATGAGGAGGTTTTGGGAAGCAAAGAAGAAAAACATCCGAAGATGAAATTATGAATTCAAGTTCAATCGCTCTCCTAAAGGGGAACAATCGTTATAATAATAATAATAATAATAATAATAATAATAATATAAAGAAATTACTCGCATACGGGTATCACTCCTATACCGTAGCACCCTAGGTAAACTGCCAACACCACCGCTCTTGACATCCCCCCCCCCCCCCAACCCCCACCCCTTTGCAACGCCACTGATCAGAATTCATCTTCAGTGAACGCAAAGCTGCCGCCTCTACTGTTTTAACATTATCCTTGAACGTGATGCAGTCAACAAACGACGTACTTCTCTACTAACATCCTCGGAAGCGTCTGGAGGTAGTTCAACAGCTGACAAACGCTTCGGCGTCGTTGAAAAAAAGTACAAACCCTTTCTTACAAGGGAAAAATCAGCGTCGTCCAAAGATTCCTCCGTAAGATGTGTTATCCCACTCCGAGCCAAAGAAACGTTCAAACTTAGCCAAAAGCTGGGCAGTTCCCGAACGAAATTGCTAATCAGACTGCGACCAAGGAACACCGTCGAGCCAATCCCAGTAAAGCGCCGAAAGAGTAGAAGAAATTATGAACTGAAGCTGAACTAATTCCTTAGAAACAGAAGTCAAGCTGAGCTGTCGGTGAGTATATCACTACACGATCAGGAGCTAAACTAGCCCGTTGCTTCATGCGGCTGGCGGTAGGAGAGTTGTGTTGCCAAACGTTGGAACAACATTGTCGTCAATATAAGCATTGTAACATGCGACGTGTTACACATGTGAAAATCACCGCCAGCACAGTAGAAAATGGCCATATCATTTTATAAACTCGTGATATAGATAAATAGGCCTAAATGTTATATTGAAAATGAAATCGCTTTTCAGTATCCTTACCCATGTCAAACTTTGCAATATTGTGGTGTCTCAACATCATAACAAAAACGAAAGTGGACATTGCAGTCTCATTCTTCAGCTTCGAATTACCTGACGTACAAGCAACGATACATTTCCTCCTCGTGGAGGTGAACACCGTGAAACCGGAGTTTCTCCCGGCGTGTAAAATGTTCAAACAACTGACAGGAATGTTGTTAGATGGGGTCTCCCACAAACGTCGATATTTCACAGGTGAACATCCCATCAATTTGAAGGCAGCCGGCCGGAGTGGCCGAAAGGTTCTAGGCGCTTCAGTCTGGAGCCGCGCTGCTGCTACGGTCGCAGGCTCGAATCCTGCCTCGGGCATGGATGTGTGTGACGTCCTTAGGTTAGTTAGGTTTAAGTAGTTCTAACTTCTAGGGGACTGATGACCCCAGATGTAAAGCCCCATAGCGCTCACAGCCATTTGAACCATTTTTTGAAGGCACAAACGAAGTTGTAGGCTGTAGGACTGTGTTGCACCAGTGTATGAAGTTCAAGCGTCAAACACGCTTGCAGTACCCTCGCGAATTAACTATTACGGAACACTGCCTTGGCGCCGCCCGTCTTATAAAATACAACACAGGGATCCTTTTGTGCATTTTGAGTACTATGGGACTTAACATCTGAGGTCATCAGTCCCCTAGAACTTAGAACTACTTAAACCTAACTAACCTAAGGACATCACACACATCCATGCCCGAGGCAGGATTCGAAGCTGCGACCGTAGCGGTCGCGCGATTCCAGACTGAAGCGCCTAGAACCGCTTGACCACACCGGTCGGTGCTGTGCATTCTGTTGTACACTTCTAGCTGTTGAGAGAGTCTTATTAAGGAAACTGTTGAAATTACGTTAGCAAGTGACAGAGGTTTCTGTTTAATTTCTGCTTGGAATTCTCTCTCTCTCGTCTAACAACAGAGAGACGTAGTTAATGCTACTTGCTTACCCGTTGACAATTAATTTTCATTATTGATAACTGTCGTCTTCGGTTGTGTGGTGACACTAGTTATTAACGGTATGCGTGCTGTCTTTCTACACACGCTGAAAAGCGATTCTCGGAAGGCGTAGCCCCGACTCTTTTTCAGTAATTAATCTTCTCACTCGTTTGATGCGGCCCACCACGAATTCCTCCCCTCTTGTGCCAACCTCGTAGCACCTGCACCGTGGTGCGTTCTCTATTATTTGTTAGTTGTCTTCCAATCTCCGTCTTTGCCTACTGTTTTTAACCTCTACAGCTCTCGCTAATGGCACGGAAGTTATTCCTTATATCGTAACACATGTCATATGATCCTGTCTCTCCTTCTTGCCAGAGTTTTCCATATATTTCCTTCTTCTCCCGTTCTACAGAGATGGAGCATAACAGATACTTTGGGTCACTACATAAACGTGCTGTGGAAGTTATCTGTCCGCTGCTATATCAATCATTTTTTTCTTATACAGCAGAACTTGCTCAAAACAGAATCGCATGGAACTAAAATAATTTTACTACTTGGGCAAGTTTCTGTATTACACAAAACATACTACGCTACATAAAATTTGTCAAGTACCAACACAAAAGCATAAATTTTAACTACACACGCATTTACGTTCCTTACGTCCTATACGTTAGACGTTCAGTTACTGAAAATCGTACAATAGAAAACTAGACTATTACACTAATTCATACATAATACCGTACGTCTGTAATTTTAGTTTAAATTCGTGTGTTGCTGCACATACATTGTTTGATTGCTCTACATATAATATTTTTCGGCACATACCAAAGAGGGAAACTTGTTTGAATTTCCTTTTCAACACTGTTTTTTCTACGAAATATTTTGCACTATACAATATTTCCAACAGCTTGGAATAATCTGTGTGTGCTGCAATTTGCATAACATCGTTTATCCAGGCAATAACTTCTTCAGGCTCATTAATTTTTCTAGAGACATCAATTTGCTCCTCTTCTTCCTTTGTTTCAACATCACCATCTTCCGTGTTGCAGATTACTAATAGATCTACTGGCGAAATAAAAGTGGAATGAGTTGACAGAAAGTCGTCACTCCGAATATAGTCATCCTGACTACATGACGTGTTTTAAATTTGAATTAATTCAGCAACTGCTGCTGCATTTTCTTTAGCTTTGATGAGCCCAAAATCGTCTTGTTTAGCACCCTCAAAAACCCCCTTTGTTGAAGCACTTGGTGATAATTTTAGGTTCTGTTGTTCTTATTGCCAAGCCAATCCAATTTACTGCGTCCAGGACCGTGCAAGAGCAAATCCAATTTCGGCTTATTCAGCGCTATGAATAAGAGTTTGCATCAATGATAGTTTATAATGGGACTTGAATGAGTAAATAGCCACCCTGATTCATGAGAGGTTTGAGGCTGGTGGAATCTGACGGGAACCTAGCCAACTTCATGTTAGATAACTCAAATTTCAGGTGGCAATTTGCATTGTCTAGGAAAGGAGGACTTGGCGATTTCCTTTTTTCATTTTGGCATTAAGAGAACTCAGCCGCTCTTCCACCTCCTTTTTTCTGATTTACGTTGTGATTGGAAGTTACTGATGTATATGTTTTTAAAACAACGAGGTTTAGGCGTCTTCCCAATCAGCATTGGCTTTCCACAGTGACTCTTCCACTGCACCTAACACGTTTCGACAGAGCAGTATACTGACTCTTTCCTTGAACATTTTTCCGCTGATGCAATTTTCACCTCTATTCCAAGAGATTTTGACGGCTGTGCGCATAAAGCAGTTGCGTTTGATCGGCACTGAACACATCTTTGGGTAATGACTTCCTATTAGGTTGTGCCGTATTGTCTTCTGTTCTGTTGCTACACTTTCCTGCACACCCTTATTTCTGCCCCTCAGTTCATTGCACACAATGTTATGCCTAGCCTTGAAACTGTCCAGCCATACTGTGGATGCCTTAAACTCCGTATTCACAAGATCTTTAGAGACTGTCATAGCCTCACTCTGCAACATGGGTCCACTTGCGACATATTCCCATATTATCTCGTTAATTTCTTTCTTTCCCGTCTTCTTCGCCTTTCTTTTAATTTTCCCCTTCCATTTCACCCATTCATCCTTTACCTTATCATTTTTCTCAAAGTGTCATAAATTTTTGTTTTATCGCATTTGAAACGTAACATTATTTCGCGCATAAAGAGGTAGTCTTTCTCACTCGGCTCGATTATCTTAATCTTTACGTCATTTGTTGGCGACACATAGCATTTGTCAACATCATATTCTTAGTTAAAGTGCTATAAGCCAACTGTAACTGACAGAAAATAATGCAAGTAGTGCATTTCTTTGGAAGGCTTAACCTTCCCGGGTAAATCCATTGCTTAAAGGAACAACAATCACCTCCACATAACAGCATTGTCATGATCGTACGATCTTGGTTTCTTCCATGTACAGAGGTGAACAACTAAGGTGTAGTGTAATACAGTAGCACTGTAAAACCTTTTTTTCGCATTATACCATGAATTTGTTCTGTCTTAAAATTTGCATACCACATCCGCGTTAGGCATGTTCAGCTTTATACAAAAAATTTGCATATAAAAGTCAACTGAATGCGTCTGCACTGAAATATCTTAACAGTTTGGTAAGATTTCCGAATTATACATGTTCTGCTTTTACTGAATTTACTATATCAACTTTCTTCGTGTGGTGTCCGCCCCCGGTAGCTGAGTGCTCAGCGCGACAGAATGTCAATCCTACGGGACCGGGTTCGATTCTCGGCTGGGTGGGAGATTTTCTCCGCTCAGGGACTCGGTGTTGTGTTGTCCTAATTACCATCATTTCATGTCCATCGACGCGCAAGTCGCCGAAGTGGCGTCAAATCGAAACACTTACACCCGGCGAACGGTCTACCTGACAGGAGGTCCAAGTCACACAACATTCTTCGTGTGGTTCGAGTTTCGTATTTGGTTTATCTTTCAAAAATAATCCCCAGCTTCAGTAACATTTACTAGAAGTCAAAAGCACCTCTTATTCGCAGTGACGTAATACGTTTTGGTGGGGATAGCTTCTGTCAACTAATTATGCAAAGACTATTGTGAGAACATTGCTGATCTAAATTTGGACTCTTTTTTAGAAAGCCGTTTGAAGCAACTGATGTGTTCCAATGGAAGCAGGAGGTCAAAATACCTCGATTTGGACAAATAGTTTCATTTATAAGATGATTTTTCAATTGCTGTTAATTAATTAAAACATCAATAAAGATACATAACGATTGTAATGCTAGAACAAACCCAGATTCAGTTTTGTAGTTCTGTTATGAAACGGAAACAACGTCATTGTGGTTCTTTTTCATTTCGATATTTTTCTATTGATTTTTGTTTTTGTATGCTTTTTGGTCATCCAAATCCCTTTCAGTTCCATTCAATGAACATATTATAAACTGTAATGACACATTCCTATGCAGAGACATACAATATCTTAAAAGCTGCGCCAAAGATAAATTGAGAGGCATGTATATTATAATCTTTGTAAAGTTCACATTGGATTCTCTTTTGTTTGATACTCCAAGGAGCTAAGGGACACTTTCGATTGTTGCCTTGTGGAGGATGGACGTGATTTTTGGACTGTGCGGAAAGGCAGCCATATGGTTGGTAATTATGGTTTGTGCGACGAGCACAGCAAGTCTTATTGTGTTGTGAATAAAAAAATAGTGAAAAGTATCGAAGTGTTACGAAAATTATTTATAGCGACGTAGCATAGTATTCCTTGGTTTCCACCGTCTTCGTGAAGTGAACCGATGCCGACTCATGATGGTACACACGGTCAGCAAAGAGAAGAACATCGATGGCGACTAATGAATTAATATTGTGGCAGAAGGACTAATTCTACGTCTAAGGTGAGAACTCTGATTAAATCAACAATGACGTGGAATTTAAAATGTAAAATGTTTTTTTATTTATTTCGCCACACTGGCGACCGCTGACAGGGACAGTGCTGGTGGAACAAAGAGTAAGTACTTCATTGTTGTGCTACAAATGTACTTGTACTAATTACTGTTTCTCTGTTACATGACGCACATGGAAAATGACGAATAAAGTGAAACAGTATTAACTGTATAAACGGATGGCACAATAACCAGAAGGAACAAGGACAAGGATTTACAAAACTAACGTAATCGTGAGTGACGCAGCTCAGTCGGAATTAAGGTAGGAAAGCGCAAACGCATGCAGTGGCTGCACCTTGGCTTAGCTCCACTTAAAGCAGAACCATTTCCTGTCCATATTAAAATCCTGGTAGTGTTTGTGGCAACACACAATTACACTTTGATAATTACTTTTTTATGTTCAACAATCGCAGAATTAGAAGACGTAGTGCGCCATCTTGTAAATTTCCGACGCGCAACAAATAACTATCGCGAGATATTTTTATTAATTCAACTGCGAGAGAATTTAAAGATTTAGATTAACAGTAAAGTACAGATAAAAATAATATCTTCACAATGGAATTGGAGAACTTTAATTTAACAAATGTTCATGGACACGTCACCGATTCTGACAATAGTGACGTAAATGATGACGCAATTAGTTTTTCAGCACAACATAATGTAGAAGTAAATACAATTCAATTGCACTCCACAGGGATTAACAATAACGAACCACTTGCAAATGAAACCTTGTGCACAGTCGATGAAGCATCGATTACCAGATCAGATGAAAATATTTCGCGTGAAATCAGTGAACCTAGCCCGGTTTCTATTCAATCAGACCGTGGCAGAGAAACAATGGCAACAAATAATGGCATAAATACAAACACACAAGCTTCGTCAGTTACGCTTGAGGCATTATATAGTCTGAGGTCAAACGTGAGCGAGCAATTATCTGATTTAAAGATGAGTCACAACACAACGAACACAAAACTGGCGAATCTAGAAATCAGCCACAACACAACGAACACAAAACTGGCGAATCTAGAAATCAGCCACAACATGACAAACACAAAATTGTCAAACATGGAAATTGGGTTCTAACAGCAGTTTTCAAGTGTAAACACGCAATTTGAAAACATACACAGACATTTCGATCAACGCTTAAATAAACTCACCAATGAAATCGATCAAAAGATCGAAGACAAAGTCATCAAAACCGTCAATAGTGTATACAATGTATTGGCAAATGACTTAGAAAAGAAATTGTCAGATCTTACAAACAAACAGGAACAGGAACTGTCAGAAATAGTAGAAACACACAATCAAACACAAACCGTACAAAAAGAAATACATGAAAACGTACAGGCTATTCAATTAAATGTAACAAGAGTACAGTCCGCATGTGAAGAAATACCTGACCAAGTTAATAAAGTTAACGAAGAAGTCGGTTTTCTGAAACAGGAGACTCGACGTATCAACGCGGACATTATCAAAATAAATGAAACTTTAGAAAACGGTAATGTAAATGAATCAATAACTGACCGGGAAACAAAACTTTTTGAAAAATTAGGTAATGAAATCAAAGTAGCCGAGGACAGAATACGCAAGGAAATTGCTGGCAGACTGAATGTTTCAAATGACTTGCCTACGTCAAGCAGCAGGCAGCGCGACACTTATTCGCCCGTGCCAGATTACGATGTCAATAACGCAGAACATCACGCGCCCAGTCCGGCGTATGTGCACGCACCGGCACAGGCAAACAATGGCTATTCGCCAAACGCGGTGCTGCAACAGGCAGTAGGTGTGTCGCCTTGCATCTCGACGATTCTAGTCGATGAGAGCCTGTTGAAACATAGACAGTTTCCAGTTTTCTCCACAGAATCCAGAAAAACTCATCCAGTCGTATTCGTAAGAGCATTTAAAAATGTCTTACCAAGAAACTGGACTGAGGCACAGAAGATTAGATATGTAGTAGGCTTCACACAAGGCGACGCACTTTTGTGGGCCACAGACATGGATGAACAGTGCGTCACCTACGAACAATTTGAACGGGCTTTCTTGGAGAAATATTGGTCTGCTGGTGTCCAAGAAAGACTGCGCTGTGAAGTATTCAACCCACAACCGTTCAACCTCAAAAACGGCGGGTTGAGAAAGTATTTCGAAAAGTACTTGAATAAGATGCGCTATTGGAACAATCCAATACCGCACGTAGATGTTCTCAAAATTCTGAAAAACAGACTACCCGCGAACTTACGCGAAAAATTGGTAACCATACCGGAGAACGACCTTGAATACTTTCTTTCCGTGCTTGACTCAATTGATCTAATATACGAAGAAGAGCCGAGCACAAGTAATCGGAATGAATATTCCGGAACCAATCAAAACAACGGTAACGGATATCATTTTAATGGCAGTGGACAAAACCCACACAGTTGGCATCCGTATGCGACAAGGCCAAATAATGGAACCTGGAATTACGGAAATCGGAGGAATTCGGCGCCACAGAGACGTGAAGACCGAAGGTACAGTACAGATTACGGTCCACGCCGGTATGGAAATGATAGAAATCACGTGAATGATTGGTCAGGCCCGCGTGATGAAAGGCGGCACACAAATGAAAATTACAATAGTTACAGTAATAGGAATGATAGACCAAGGAGGAATAGCGACGGCCGGTCACAAGAAAATGTTGCACGCAGCGGTCCGGAAACTAATTGGCGACAGAATAACCACTCAGTACACTTTGTAGAGGTAACGGACAGTACTGAAACAACGCCTCTGTCTCCCCCGGTAAACAACAATCGATCGTAATGAGCCCCCACCGGCCGACCGATTTGACAACAGGGGGCACAAACAAGCACACATTACATCTTGAACAATTATTTTTAAGATATGATCAGGATGCTACCGTAGAAGATGATCTATGTGAAGAAGAGATGAAAGCACCGGACAAGGTAAGTGACCTCGTGCAGGCTGTAATAACAGCAAAGATAGGAACTATAATTACCAACGTAATTTTAGATACAGGCGCATCTACGAATATTATTTCTAACAGTTTATTTAAAGAAGTTTCGAAAGTATTAAAAGTACCAGTGTTGCCAACGAAAAATTGTAAAATCTTGACAGCTATAGGTAACAAGTCAAAAAGTATTAAGTGGCAGACGCAAATACCTGTTACCATTAGCGATGTCACGATAAACTGTACATTCTTAATCGTTGACAAGTTAATCGTCAATTGTATTTTAGGCATGGAAGTTTTCCGACAGTATAAAGTGAACATCGACATAGGCAGTGGACTTTGCTATTTCCGAGTGGGCAGTCGTAGTGTGAAGGTCAATCTTGTAAGGTCAACAGTAGATCGTAATGGCCAATTACAGAAACAAGCTGAAGTAAAATTAGTTTACCCACAAGTTTTATTGATAGATATTCCTTTCCCCGAACAATTAGACACGGAAATAATTAACGAACAGGCCGCCCACGAGAAGGTAGGAAAATCCACTTGTCTTTCAGAAACTCAACAAAATGAACTAGCAGATCTTATTTATGAATACCGCGACATTTTTAGAAAACAGCCAACAATAATCAAAACGTATGAATACAAAATGGAAGTCTACCCACATAAAACGTACTGCCATAAATCATATGCGATACCACGGGCAAAGAAGGAAGCGGTTCGCAAAGAAATAGATAGAATGGTTCTGTGGAAGGTGATAGAACCTTCACATTCACCGTACTGCAGTCCCATCCTAGCTGTTAGCAAACCTGACGGATCAGTCAGATTAGTACTTGATGCGCGGGAAATTAATAAGATCATCGTACCAATACGCACTAGGCCGGAGAACTTAGATGAGCAATTGCTTAAATTTCATGGAGTGAAGTATTTAACATCCGTTGACATGAAGGCTTCGTATTGGCAAATAGCCCTACATAGTGATAGCAGAAAATATACTGCGTTCATTCATGCTGGCAGAAGCTATCAATTCCAAGTACTGCCATTTGGACTCAACGTGAGTGCTGGGGTGTTTATAGAGGCTTTAGACAGAGTATTGGGTCCAGAACTGATTAGCAAAGTGACGTTGTATGTAGACGATCTCTTGATAGCCACGGACACCTGGCAAGAGCATGTAGAATTGGTACACAAGGTGTTCCAAAAGTTCCGAGAATATGACGTCACAGCAAATTTTAAGAAGTCCGAATTCGGAAGGGATCAAATAAAATTTTTAGGCCACATTATTTCACCAGGCGGAATTTTACCAGATCCAAAACAGCTTGATGCCATAGAATATTTCCCCTCACCACAAACACGTAAACAATTGAAAGCGTTTCTGGGGCTCACGTCATTTTTTCGAAAATTCGTGCCCAAACAGTTACTGAATAGTGATTCCCTACTCAACCTTTTAAGGAAAAACCACACATGGTTGTGGACAGTAAAATGTGAGGAAGATTTCGTAAAAATCAAACAGGCACTCATAAACGCACCCATTTTGAAGCATCCTAACATGAACTACAACTTTTGTTTGAGCACGGACGCATCATCTCAGGGATTAGGCTCTTGTCTGTTCCAATTAGTAAATGACAATGGAGAACAGAAAGTAAACATAATTAGTTTTGCCAGTAGAGCGTTAACGGAATGTGAAAGAGCCTATTCGGCAACTGAACTTGAAGCGTTAGCTGTAGTGTGGGCTTTCCGCAAGTTCCAATACTATCTCTGGGGAAGGCATACACGAGTGTTTTGTGACCATCAAGCACTATCGTTTTTACTCACATGCAAATTGTTGCACAAACGGATTGCACGTTGGTGTTTATTCCTCCAGGAATTTGATTTCGAGATAGTTTATATCAAGGGTGAACAGAATGTAATTGCCGACGCATTATCGCGCTTGCCACAAGGCTTGAGCGAGTTCAATGAATTGATCGAACAGACTTCCGATTTTAGAGTTTTTCTGATGCATGATGGCACATTTCAACCATATTACAGAAAGATATGTAAGGACATGAGCAAACTACAAAAGGAAGACAATAGATGGAGACAAGTTATGCAAAAACTGCAGGCAGATGACAATAGTACATTGAAACAATATTACACAATGTCAAACGATGTTCTTTTCTACAGGCGCAATCCACAATCCAACACCTGGTGTGTCTGCATCCCGGAAGAATACATAGACAATTTGATAAGACACACACATAGAGTATGAGGACACTATGGGGTATCAAAATGTACAGCGAAAATATCAACGTATTGTTACTTCCCAAATCTCAGACGCAGGATTGAACAAATAATAAAAAAGTGTACAATATGTCAGAAGGTTAAACATCTTAATAGATCTTGTTTGGACGTATTACACCCTATCATTCCAACTAGACCAAGAGAACTAGTTTCCGTGGACGCAGCAGGACCATATCCACGAGCTAGGGGAGGAGTTAGATATGTGATCGCATTTTATGATGTCTTCACAAAGTATTTAAAAATGTATGCTATAAAAGCAGTACTGTCGGGATCAATAATCAAACGCATGATAGAAGACTACATACCACTAGTGGGAAAACCGAAAATTATATTAACTGATAATGCAACAAACTTCACTAGTAATAAATGGAAAACATTTCTCGAATCTCAAAACATAAAACATATATTGGTATCCAAATTTCACCCAGAATCGAGCCCGATTGAGAGAAATTTTAAAGAATTTAATCGCTTTATAAGAACTTATGTACCAAATAAACAGACAAAATGGATAGAATACATAGCTCCATTTCAGCATATTGTAAATAATTTAATTCATACTTCAACAGGCTTTACACCTACAGAGTTAATGTTTCAAGGCACAGAACTTGACGAATGGGCTAAACCTTTACCTAAATTAGCCACAAAGGAAATAACACTAGGCGAAAAGGTACGTCAAGCATTACTACAGATGGAAGAACAAGCAGAAATAAGGAGAAAGCAGTTCAACAAAAAGATAAGAAAGGTTACAGAATTTAACATTGGACAGGAAGTACTATTACGTACCCACCCAAAATCCTCTAAAATTAAGGCATTAAACAAAAAGTGGCAGTTGTTGTATGATGGCCCTTTCATTATAATAGACAAACGTCACCCAGGATGTTATCTGTTAGGTAACACACGAACGGGCAAGGTGAAAGGGTTATACCCCCACAAGGACATCAAGGAATTTTTTCATTAAAGGTTATATGTTATTTTAGCAAAATTGAAATTGTACAACCTTGGATCACATAGTAAAATTGCTGTCATTAACCTAAGAAACTTGCGAACAACTGGGGGCATATGCCAGCTTAAAAACGCATATTTAACCAAACCTAATGAAACATGTGTTACTGTGAGTCTTAACACTATAAAATAAACCATACGGTACTTTTGTAGTCTAACTCAGTTATTTAAGAGAGGGGAACAAAGACAAATTAGCGCGAAGGTCAGAGTTTGTTCGCTTGAGACGAGCAACAAACCACACGTCGAAGTTGCAATCCAACGCTCAGCTCATGA
This sequence comes from Schistocerca americana, assembly GCF_021461395.2. NCBI lineage: Eukaryota > Metazoa > Arthropoda > Insecta > Orthoptera > Acrididae > Schistocerca > Schistocerca americana. Next base: position 859,127,799 of record NC_060120.1, read on the forward strand.
GCACGCGATAGCTGCATGTCAAGACGAGGTCATTGGCCGCGCTGTAGGCAGCGAGCCGGGGAGAAATCTTCCCCCCTTCCATGTCCGATCAGCTGAGCGTATACAAAGCGCAAAGGCGCATGCGCGGTCGAGTCCAGGTGTCACGTGACTATTACACGATGGTGGCTATCACGAATAATGTTCACCAACAATGCAGTTTTCCCCGCACCTACAGTCCAGTCGTGGTACGTAAGCGCGCATGCGCGGAAAGTTTAAAAGTTTTGAGACCACTCTTACTATGAGACACAGAGACGAAAGTCATTCAAAAACAAGAAAGGAAAGGGTACACAAGTCTTGTAAATAGTAACTTAGAAAATTTAATTATAAGCTGGTATTACTTAATAAAAGTGAACATACAAGTACATACTGGTCATGGACGGTATTGTAATATTATATTATACTGAGTAAAATCTTAGCTTGTACGGAAGGAGAAAGAAAATAGAAAAATAAATAAATAAATAAATAATGCAGATATATAACCGGAAGAAAGGCTATGTACACGAGAACAGCACACAATTACATATAGGGAAAAAGCAGCAAAGAGGAAATCAAAGAGATAACGCATACATTTACATTACACAGTAGCTAGCGATTTTCAGAATGAACAACAAGGTAAACGCGGGAATTTTTGTGACTAAGGAAAAGAGTGACACAAGCTTTAAAATAGGGTAATAATAAACAGACCTATGCAGCGTGAGTAATGAACTGAATCGCTCTCAAAACAAATACCTACGGTTTATAGAGAGGGAGAAACACATTAACGTTAGGAAACACCTGAAGCACTCAGCAAACAACTTTGTAGAATATATAAGCTATACACGAGGGTACATGTACGAAAGCTAAAGTGTAAAGGAGGAAAATAGGGAATGTTGCACATTAATGGACTGTAAGGCAGTTATGTATGTAAGAAGAAATATTTAGTTGTAAGTATTATTAGTATAAGGGACGATGCTCAGCACACCCTGAATTATTTTGGAATATTGAAGGAATGGTGCAGGGTACCGAAAAAGGGCCCCACCAGCAAAGTGTATATTATAGTGGTAGATATTTTTTTGTGTATAAACGTATGTATGAATGTGTGAAAGGCGAAAGAAGCTCTGTACATGTACGGAACTTAAACAACGTAGAAGTGTATAAGGAAAATGAAACTCTAAGACAACCTCTTATAAACATGTATACCTAACATCAAGAAACAACTTAATTAAAACCTTAAGACTCTACGAGTTTACGAGAAAATACGAAAAACCTGATACAAAGTGCAACATTAGCGATGCTTCACTCATGTATGCAGAAGGAAGGTATGAATTACTTTACCCACTTGAAACATGAAAGGATAAATCATGTTAAAATTATATCTTTCATACATATAACGATTTACGGTCACGAAGAATGAAAATGACATCGCCGCTATACGAGAAACAGGTAAGTAGTGTGATCGACGACCTGTAAGCAAAGGAATCGTCTATAAAATAAACTATGAAAAAAAAAGTCATACAGAATTTCATGCTGCACTGAAGCTATGAAAGTGTGATTATTCGTGTACATAGATTTTCATGACAACCGATGCATTAAAATGTCTATTTTTTCTCCCATGATAACACAAGACGCCTATAAGAGCACTTTAATTGAAAATGATACACGCACACAAGGGCGTGCCGCTATTATGAAACACTGTACATATTAATAGTAGCTAGACCCTGAACTTCAAGATTGTATGTTTATATGTCTATGTTAATGTAGGAAATTTTATTAGAGGTAATGATTTACAAGCACACCAGAACGTGCTTAAACACAAAACACTGTACATATTAGGGTTATGCTGCATATAAATGATTATTTCGTGCATTTTCAGATTTTATACGCAAAAAACCGTAGCATACACGTAGTCGTTGCCACTACCCTAAGTAGAAGGTAGAAAATTCCCTTCCCAAGCTTCAGTGGAGCGGCTACAGGTGTATTCTCTGCATGCTGATGCATGTCGTTGCGTATGAAGAATACGTAACGGAGGTAAACCTTTACCTGTACTCGAGTTCAAGAAGGAAAACAAAGGACTTGTTCCTTCTAACAGATTAATGGAAAAAGGCGAGTGTGTGTGTGTCAGTAAAATCCAAGACGAAGAAGCCACTATGAGTGGTCAAAAATTTTTTCAATTTTAGTCGATAGTTTTTTCCTGTAGTTAATGTAAACAATCTATTGTATGTATTATATGTTATTCCATTGTATGTGATGTATTTTGTATTTCATGCCAAGTCCCGTGACTTACAAATTATGTACATTGACCAGAAGTATTGAGGGGAATGAATCTCAGTACAATAGGTAAAAGGGGTTAATGCGAAGAAAAAAAAGTGTAGTGAAAAGGAAGTTTCGATCGCAATACTTGCGGTTAAAGTGGTGTGTGTAGAAATTAAAATTGTGCAAAGTAGTGCTACGTTGCAAGTGTCAGAGAGCCTAAACAAGTGACATCGAAAATTGAAGCTTGTATCGTCAAACGACGCATGGCGTCACAATAGGAAAGGACAATGCCAAACAAGTTTGACACGGTACGCTTCTTACCAGGAGCTGCATCGACGGGATCGTCCTCCGCCTCGCACATAGTGTGGTGTGTTCTTCGGGGCACATATTCCAATGTACCTCGTCGTATCCAGTCTAAGTACTGGAAGGAACTACAAAAAGCACACGCATACTGAGGTTCGGAAGTCTCGACGGTACCCGCACGTCGGTGTATATTCAGTGCACTGGCGCGCGCATTCAACCAACGTCGCCCGCTAACGGACGACCAAACAATCAGGCGCGCGTATCACCCGCCCATATTCAACACGGGCTAGCGAACAAAGCTCGTCGCCCCAGAATAAATACAGAAAGCAATACAAGGACTTAATTTTCACCTCTGATGAGGAAGGAAACATTTGTATGTAACGTTGTATTCAGTGTATATTTTACTGTACAAACTTTACTACATGATGTCATTTTCTCAGTATTAACCAGAACTTTGTATATTAGGATTAAGGTTTGTAAATATTAGCATAAGTATACCAAAAAACTGACACACACTCAGAAATACCAAAGAATTCACAGTGCCATGAAAATGAGACAATAAAAATGAAATGTGTAAATAAAAGACCCCCAAACCTATCAATTGCAAGATCGACTACTGTATCCTGTCAATCAAATAAAATTTTCTAGTGACAGTATACAGTAGGGGGGGCAGTTGTAATGACACATTCCTATGCAGAGACATACAGTATCTTAAAAGCTGCGCCAAAGATAAATTGAGAGGCATGTATATTATAATCTTTGTAAAGTTCACATTGGATTCTCTTTTGTTTGATACTCCAAGGAGCTAAGGGACACTTTCGATTGTTGCCTTGTGGAGGATGGACGTGATTTTTGGACTGTGCAGAAAGGCAGCCATATGGTTGGTAATTATGGTTTGTGCGACGAGCACAGCAAGTCTTATTGTGTTGTGAATAAAAAAATAGTGAAAAGTATCAAAGTGTTACGAAAATTATTTATAGCGACGTAGCATAGTATTCCTTGGTTTCCACCGTCTTCGTGAAGTGAACCGATGCCGACTCATGATGGTACACACGGTCAGCAAAGAGAAGAACATCGATGGCGACTAATGAATTAATATTGTGGCAGAAGGACTAATTCTACGTCTAAGGTGAGAACTCTGATTAAATCAACAATGACGTGGAATTTAAAATGTAAAATGTTTTTTATTTATTTCGCCACAAAACATAATCTGCGTGCGAAAAGAACAAGCAGTTTGTGATGGGTTGCTAATGTCACTACGATGCACTGAATTATCTGTATAATTAGCCATCAAAATGACTTAAATTTACATGAAGCTTAATTTGATTCACTGATTCACAGTAAGCGTCGCATTCCTGACGCTGACGTAGGGTTTTTTTTATTACATGAGAGTGACGTAACTAGTCACTAGAATAAAAACAGCATCCTCATCTGAAAGGGGGCATCAGGGCAGCTGTGGTGAGAGTCGTGACGTGATTCTGATGACTATAGTAGGGACACGCTTTGGCAGCTAAAGATGCGTCTTCAGAGTCTTTTGCCGTGGCACACTTCAATAACATCTTCTAGTTTGACAATCCGTGTTACTTCCAATAAAACACTCGAGTTTTCGATAGCTGTTTCTAATATCATCATCAGGGGATAAGATTACTGAGTGCTGAGGCTGCACGGTGTTCTGCTTATATAGATGCAGTAGCACCGTCTGAAATCTTCCAGAGAGAACCGAGGTGCCGCTTGTAGGGAGGCGGGAGCGGCAGTTTCAAACCTGGCGCCAGCACCCCGTCCCCCCCATACCACGTTACGTCACACGGTCTTGCGCCGGGGCCCACGAGAAAAACAGACTGCGGCGCGTACGTCACAGCACGTGCCACTGCAGGTCTTACGAGTGCCTCCAGTCGTTTCCGGTGGGGAACGAGCAACAATTTCAGATGATTATATAAATTGTAGGTGGACGGCGGGGGGGGGGGGGGGGGGGGAGGAGAAGGGAAAAGAAAGGGAAGAAACTATTGATGTCAGCTGCCTCAGGACTTTATGCGGAATCAGCGAAGACGAGTGCTGGCAACACTTAGGCAGCGACATACTTCAATACCTCTAACTCGTACGATTGTTTTTGCATTCAACAATAGTAAATACATACTGGAAGGTTTTTTCGATGTTTAAGTAGTTAAAACACGTTAAATATATAGGCCTGATAGAAACATGGCCATACAATACTGGACAATAGCCGACTACAGTATAAGTATATCCACAGGAATCTGCATTATTAGTGCTGCCATTCAAAGTGATAATTAAAACCTCATGACTATCGTTCATATGTCAGAGAAGTGCTACGGTAGTGATTTGTTTGTACTGGGGCGTTGGGAGCATTTGGTCCAGCCCTCGCACGTACATGTTGGTGTACAGCGAGGACGTGTGTTGTCGGAGCCAGGGTCCCGCCCCCAGGGCGCGTGGCGCAAACCTCGGGGGGTCGGCACTGTGGTCTAGTGGGGGGGGGGGGGGGGGGGGGGGTAGCAGGCAGTCACCCCCGGGGGCAGGCGGCGTCGAGAGGCGGCGCGTGCCCACAGCCACCGCTCAGCAAACAAAGCCGCCGTCACTCAGACGGCTACAGGGGGTCCCGCTGCAGCAGCGCTGATTAAGTGCCGTTACGGAGGAGACGAGAGGGTTTCCGTTCCCAAGGTAGGACTTCACATGGTTTGCGGAAGTTGCGGGTGCTGGACGTGTGGGGGCAAAGGTTCTGAAACCGTACTAAGTTAATGAAGGGTTACTTTAGTAATAACGTAGTACTGTATTTTAGCTGAAGAGGTCGCTTCAAAAAAGTCATATAGCCGCTGAAAAACGACTTTATTACTCAAACTGCTCACTTGACGGCGGCTGGAATGGCCGTGCGGTTCTAGGCGCTACAGTCTGGAACCGAGCAACCGCTACGGTCGCTGGTTCGAATCCTGCCTCGGGCATGGATGTGTGTGATGTCTTTAGGTTAGTTAGGTTTAATTAGTTCTAAGTTCTAGGCGACTGATGACCTCAGAAGTTAAGTCGCATAGTGCTCAGAGCCATTTTGCTCACTTGACGCATTTTGGATTTACACTGAACCCCTGAAAAAGTAAAAAAAATACACTGGTATAGATATGCGTATTCAAATGCAGAGATATGTAAACAGACAGAATATTGCGCTTTATAAGACAAGTATCTGGCGCAGTTGTTCGTTCAGATACGCCGGCCGGTGTGGCCGTGCGGTTCTAGGCGCTTCAGTCTGGAACCGCGTGACCGCTACGGTCGCAGGTTCGTGTCCTGCCTAGGGCATGGATGTGTGTGATGTCCTCAGTTTAGTTAGGTTTCAGTAGTTCTAAGTTCTAGGGGACTGACGAAAGAAATCAAATGGTTCTGAGCACTATGCTACTTAACTTCTGAGGTCATCAGTCTCCTAGAACTTAGAACTAATTAAACCTAACTAACCTAAGGACATCACACACATCCATGCCCGAGGCAGGATTCGAACCTGCCGAACCTGCGACCGCAGCGGACACGCGGTTCCAGACTGAAGCGTCTAAACCGCACGGCCACACCGGCCGGCGGGGACTGACGACCACAGATGTTAAGTCCCATAGTGCTCAGAGCCATTTGAACCATTTGAAGCTCAGATACTGCTGCTACAATGACAGGTTCTCAGGATTTAAGTGAATTTCAACGTGGTGTTATAGCCAGTGCACGAGCTATGGAACACAGCATCTCCGAGGTAGCGATGAAGTGGGGTTTTCCCGTACGACCATTTCACGTGTGTCCCGTGAATATCAGGAATCCGGTAAAACATCAAACCCCCACACTCTCGGCCGGAAGAAGATCCAGCAAGATCGGGACCAACGACGACTGAAGCGAATTGTTCAACGTGACAGAAGTGCAACCCTTCCGCAAACTGCTCCAGATTTCAATGCTGGGCCATCAACAAGTGTCAGCGTGCAAACCATTCAACGAAACATCATCGATATGGGCTTTCGGAGCCTTAGGCCCACTCGTGTACCCTTGATGACTGCACGACCCAAAATTTTACACCTTTCCTGGTCCCGTCAACACCGACATTGGACTGTAGATGACTGGAAACATGTTTCCTGGTCGGACGTGTCTCTTCTAAAACTGTACCGAGCGGATGGACGTGTACGGATATGGAGACATGAATCCATGGACCCAGCATGTCAGCAGGGGACTGTTCAAGGTGATGGAGGCTCTGTAACGGTGTGAGGCGTGTGCAGTTGGAGTAATATAGGACCTCTGATACGTCTAGATATGGCTCTGACAGGTGTCGCGGACGTAAGCATCCTGTCTGATCACCTGCATCCATTCATGGCCATTGTGCATTCCGACTTACTTGGCCAATTCTAGCAGGACCCCACAAGTCCAGAACTGATACAGAGGGGCTCCAGGAACACCCTTCTGAGTTAAAACACTTCCGCTGGCCACCAGACTCCCCAGACATGAACATTATTTACCATATCTGGGATGCCTTGCAACGTGGTTTGCAGACGAGATCTCCACCCCCTCGTGCTCTTACGGGTTTATGGACAGCCCTGCAGGATTCGATGTCAGTTTCCTCCAGTACTACTTCAGACATTAGTCGTGTTGCGATACTTTTGCGTACTCAAGGAGGCCGTACATGATATTAGGCACGTGTACCACTTTCTTTGGCTCTTCAGTGTATAAACGCCCACACTTGACCTTAACATTGTATGCCATCGAAGTTAAAGATTTAAACTTATGCTGAAGTAACATATATCTGACGATGGTAATAAATCCGAAAATCGTCCAGTAAGCAATTTGACTAATAATCTTATTTTTAACCGGCTTTATGACCTTCTTGAAGTGGGTCATTCAGCTTCAATACAGTACTGCATTATAATGTAACTATAATCTCCTACCCCTACGAGATTTCGTGTCTCGACTATAGTAGCCAGCCTTCTAAAAGATTACACATCTCAACTATACAGTTCTTTTTAATGATTACCGGTTTCGTTCAAATTCTTAACATCCTCATGTCTGTTATAAGAAACGAAATATATGCTACGTTTGAACTTCCGTATCTAAACTGATGGACTAAGCCAGGAGGAGATGAAAAACAAGCGGACAAAGACAAAGAGAGAATTCCGGGCCAAAAGAAGTCTACTAGTATCAAACATTGACCTTAATTGGAGGAAGAAATTTCTGAGAATGTCAGTTTGAGCATGGTGTTGTACCATGCGAAAGCCGGGAAAGATAACAACCTAAGCGTTTGAGGTATGATATTACAGAACGATATTGAAAATTAGGTGGACTAATAAAATAAGAAAGGAAGAGATTCTCCGGAGAAACGTCGACGAGACAGAAGTATCGAAAACACTGGCAAGTAGAAGAGACGGAATGACAGGACAAATGAAATGTAATGATCGTAAGGCGTTAATTATCGGGAGTCACCCACCTGAGGAAGCTCGGCCGCCGGGTTGCAAGCCTTTTCAGTTGACGTCACATTTTTTTAATCTTTTCCTAAACAGTTTTTTACAGTATACTTAATTTTTTAATGTCCAGGGGAAAGCATAAAATAGTTTCATATATCATGTATCTCATCATAACGAAGATAATAAACAATTAAGATCAAATAGGACGCTCACTAGGCGAAAAATAATGATGTGCAATGAGCATCAATAACAAACAAAACAGGAATGGAAGTAGAAACATCCTCCAGGAGAAACATACAAAACGACGTCCGTCCGCCGCCAACTTGTGGGTAGATGCACGCAGAAACCCAAGTCAACCAGATGCGTCTTTTCGAAGAATACACCATTTGGCCGGTACACTGGTCCGTATCCGGGTATTACACACTCACATTGTAAACACTTTCTCACAGCAGGGTTACCGCAACCGCAGGAGGAGATTGGAGGGCGGGGGTCCAAGAAAGCACTATCCAAAAAGTTACCATAGTATTGATGGTATCTAGGACTGAGCGATCTTGCAGGAACGTCCAAAAATCTGGAACGCTCTTATTTGACTTCGGTGCAATGGCATCGGGAGCCGCACCTAGAAGAAAAGCAAGCTTTTTCTTATCAGCTGCCACACCTCTGTATAATATCCACACATTAGTCGAAGTTCACTCGAGTCAAGCGTGTGGCGCTGGGGGTAAAGCGGTGAGTATGTCATGTTAATGGCAAGTAGGCGACGATGTGTCATGTATTTCCCATTAACAACAAAAGGTCGCACGAACGTTCGTGTCGAGGAGGACATAGTGCACAGAAAGCCAGATCAAGGGCCTTTTGACTGTAGGATATCGGCTTTCGACCACATTCCAGGTATGATATCTCATCATTAGGCGATAAATATAAGGTGCAAGTCGGCATGGACATAACTGTATTCCATTTAAAAGATGCTGACATGTGAGAGAGGGAGGCAGAAATATGTGCTGCTGCAACCGGCGCCACTCGGAGGGGCCAGCTCACCAGTCAGGCTTCCCATTGCGCCGGTTCGATGGCGGGTCCACGATTTAACCATCTTACTACGTAAAGTGCTCTCGCATGCACGTTGACAAAACCGAGGCCACCGTCTCGAGAAGGAAGATTTAGCGTGTCGTAGCGGACGTTTGATGACAAGACCTGTGTTTGCAAAGCAGCCGGCAAATGCCACCTGCAGTCAGTGTGCTGTTGCCTTTGGCATTGGTAAAATCTGTGCCAAATAGGGTGATCGCGAAGCCAGATGAGTGTTACGGGGAGTTGGTTCAAAAAATGGTTCAAATGGCTCTAACCACAATGGGACTTAACATCAGAGGTCATCAGTCCCCTAGACTTAGAACTACTTAAACCTGACTAACCTAAGGACATCACACACATCCATGCCCGAGGCAGGATTCGAACCTGCGACCGTAGCAGCAGCACGCTTCCGGACTGAAGCGCCTAGAACCGCTCGACCACAGACGCCGGCAAGGGGAGTACGAACGCCCTATCCCGCCAATGTTAAATTTAATGAGTTGGCTTCCCTGTATTTCAGGAACCACTGCAGCCAGTGGCATGAAACTTCTAGAGAACAGTAAACTGTATGTTCTGAGTCTACTAAACTACAATAATTGCATTTCAGCCGCTGCTTCCAGAAATACAATTTTTTAATTAAACGGTTAAAATTTTGGGTACTTTTTTGTACCTTATCCGAAATAATTTTCATTAAACATAACATTATGTTCTTCTTTTAGTTCAATAGACTCAGGATATGTGTGTTATTACTCCCGGAAAATTTGAATACTCTACTCGAAGTGGTTTCTGAGAGAGAACGCATGCTGTTACAGCGTGATTACCTGTAAATAACACATTAATGCAATAAATGCTCAAAATGATGTCCGTCAACCTCAATGCATTTGGCAATACGTGTAACGACATTCCTCTCAACAGCGAGTAGTTCGCCTTCCGTAATGTTCGCACATGCATTGACAATGCGCTGACGCATGTTGTCAGTCGTTGTCGGTGGATCGCGATAGCAAATATCCTTCAACTTGCCCCACAGAGAGCAATCCGGGGACGTCAGATCCGGTGAACGTCCACCTGTCCTGAAATATGCTATTCAATACCGCTTCAACCTCACGCGGACTGTGTGCCGGACATCCATCATGTTGGAAGTACATCACCATGTCATGCAGTGAAACATCTTGTAGTAACATCGGTAGAACATTACTTAGGATATCAGCATACATTGCACCATTTAGACTGCCATCGATAAAATGGGGGCGAATTTTCCTTCCTCCCATAATGCTGCAGCATTCATTAACTCGCCAAGGTCGTTGATGTTCCAATTGTCGCAGCCATCGTGGATTTTCCGTTACCCAATAGTGCATATTATGCCGGTTTACGTTACCGCTGCTGGTGAATGACGCTTCGTCGCTAAATAGAACGCGTGGAAAAAATCCGTCACCGTCCCTTAATTTTGTCTTGTGCCCAGTGGCAGAACTGTACACGACGTTCAAAGTCGTCGCCATGCAATTCCTGGTGCATAGAAATATGGTACGGGTGCAATCCATGTTGATGTAGCATTCTCAACACAGATGTTTTTGAGATTCCCGATTCTCGCGCAATCTGTCTGCTACTGATGTGCGGATTAGCTGCGACAGCAGCTAAAACACCTACTTGGGCATCATCATTTATTGCAGGTCGTGGTTGACGTTTCACATGCGGCTGAACACTTCCTGTTTCCTTAAATAACGTACTATCCGGCGAACGGTCCGGACACTTGGATGATGTCGTCCAGGATACCGAGCAGCTTCATAGCACACGCCCGTTGGGCATTGCCATACATCAACACGATATCGACCTTTTCCGCAATTGGTAAACGGTCCATTTTAACACGGGTAATGTATGACGATGCAAATGTTACTTGATACCACTTACTTATACGTTTGTGACTATTACAGCGCCATCTTTCACAAAGCGAAAATGTGGTCCAACTAAAACACTCATATTTCTTTACGTACTACACGAATATGTAATAAAAATGGGGGTTCCTATTTAAAAAAACGCAGTTGATATCCGTTTGACCTATGGCAGCGCCATCTAGCGGGCCAACCATAACGCCATCTGGTTTTCCCTTTCAAGCTAGACAAGTTTCGTTTTTTGTAGTTTTTCGTTTGACATTTCGTGAGATATTTGGCCTTGTCATGATCAATGAACCACCCAGTATATATAATTTCATTCGGAAAATTGCGAATTTTATAGTGAGATAAAAATCCGAAAATATGAAAAACAATTTTTTTTTCCTTTCTAACTCCACTTAGCAAAATCTACTCGTTGTATCAGGTCTAATGCTCGATGGAGGCTGTCTAAATACCACACAATTCTGTGTATTCCACGGTCCGAGCAGGCGGCCACTGGGAGACCCACAATAAGGCTCCTTTTTCAAAGTCTGTCGGGTGTTGGTAATACTGTCTCACACGAGTACTGGTATCCCTGGGAGCTTCACAGTGGTCATTCAACATCTCACGCTGTTCATACCCCTTGCATACCCGACCAAATCGGGTGGCAGTAAGCATGAACACTAATGTACTGAGTGTGGTTGCCGTTCTGCCTGTCACAGAAAATTGCAACTCTTAGTCATTCACAATCCCGTCGGTGGCGTGTACGTGTACGAAGTTACTCTGACATCGGACTATGTCAGGCAGTGAATACTTGTCAGATGTATGTTTCAGACCAGACTCTCTTTGAAGTTGTGCGCCAACCTGTTCATATCAGCGTAGCACTTGTGTCCAACGTTCTCGGTTATTTAGTTGACGTATCCCTGTGTCTGTCTTCCCTTAGAGTTTCTACTCTCCACAGCACCTTAAAGAACCATACTATTCTCTGGTGTCTTAACATATGTCCTATTATTTCCGCTCCTTAGCTGACTGGTCAGTGTTTCTGCCTGCCACGTAGTGGAACCGGGTTCGATCCCAGGCCCAGTCGGACATTTTCTCCACTCGCGGACTGGATACTGTGTTGTCATCATCATCATCGATACGCAAGTTGCCCAACAGCAGTCGGTCCCCCACGTGCTGTTATGTCTGTATGTCATCGCCAATGAACCATTATTACACGGTTTGCAGAGCCGGCTGACTGGACTGGAATGAAGGCTCATGCGTCCATCTGCCGTGAGAACGCGGATGATATGGTGGTCCTGGCTCTGTTGGGAAATGAAGTAGGAGAGGCACTGGAATGAATCAACCGATTTGGGATTGCTGCGAGAAGCCTCGCGAATCTGACGTGCTGTGTTCGTTGCTAGAGGTCTTCCCGTAGGCAGTGTGGACTCATTGCCATTACTGGGACAAGCTGAAAAGTTTGGAAAGCACCTTCACGCGTGATACACAGCGAACAGCCTCCTTCAAGTGATCAGCACGAACGTTCGTAGCAGCCTCCTTCGAGCGTTAGACGTGACACAACGGTTGGATTTTGTTAACACTCATCTGGCTTCGCTTCCACCCTGTTTGGCACTACTTTTACCGATGCCAAAGGCAACAGCTCACTGACTACGGCTGCTTTGTAAGCACGGATCTATGCTATTGGCCTGAATGGGAACGTTATTGGAGACACACTCGTCGTCGAGGTTCCGATCGACCACATGTGACAACCACGAGGGAAGATCGCCGAATTGTGCTCCAAGCACTTACAAGCCCTTTGAGCCGTTTGTCGGCTCGTGAACTAACTATCGATAGAGGTCCTCGCTCAGTTGCACCTTTGCTGGTTGTAATCTAGCAACGCGTGCAATACGATCTTGCGCAGCTTACCCCGCCTGCACGAGTTCCTGAGCCCAAACTTTTTTTTTTTTGTATTTTAAGCTTTTACTCTACCTACACTGCAAAGAAATTGAAAGAACGTTGAATATAGTGTATTAATTAATATTTTCATAAAAGGCCTGGAAAGAAAAGGAAAAATTCGGATCGGAAATAAATTTAGAGGGAAGTGTTATAATGCGTACTGCAGAACTTCCTATATAAAATCTGATACTGTTATTGTTCTACAATTCGTGAGTTATAAGTGCTGAGGTGATGTTTATCATTAAAAACAGAGGAAGCAGTAATTCTCTCGGTATCTTGCACGCGTTATAAACGCGGCATTTTTACAGCTGCTATAGAAAAACACATTTGGTTTGCATTCATAAAAGATTTTTTCTCATCGCACAGTTTGACAGCTAACCAAGCGTAACACATCATTTCGAAAATATTGGCGAGAACAGCTGGTGACGTGCAGTGGAGAAGTATTCTGATGTACTCTTCTCGGAATCTGTTTTCGTTTCCTCTCTTGATGAGCTAGGAGACGTTTTGGAGCTCCTTGATCAAATTATTTACCTGGCGGTAAAAACAGACATTGCAGGGTTGCGCTACAGGAGTGCATTTGGGAGGAATCGCTTTAATGCTGCACAGTGGCAGTCCTTCGTATTGAAAAATCTCGTCGTGTAATTGGATTTGTTTGCCTTCCCCACGAGGTCCATTAAGTGAAGAAATTTGTTCTTCTGCACCTAGAGTTTCATCACGTCAGTTGAAAAGTTATTGTATAGGGCTGTTGTGAGTTCACCAGATTTTGACGAAGTACTGACGAGTATCTCTATTCCGCCGGGTACTCATCAGCGGTTTTTGAATCCTCAGTCCAAAAGACCCAGTACTCTCTTGTAAGCATACGTAGACTGTTGGCAATAATTTTTCACAAAGGACCTGCAGGACATTGCGTTTTATTCGAGTGGATTACTTTGTTCACATTTCGGCTCATTTGCAGAGTAAGTAACATAAAATTGAGAAAAAATGGTTTGAACGTAGGGAATCGATTATAGAATTTCCTGCTGTGGCAGCCGCAGCCTGGAAACTACACGTTTTGTTAGCTGCTGCAGGAGTCAGTACCGACACAAACAACGAAGGAGATAAGTTTCAATTGCGGATGGCAGGAATCCAAAATTACCTGTACGTGACACTTGCAGATTAACAGAACACTTTATTTCTGGAAAAGAAAGAAACCTAACATAACTTCTCGTTATGAGGTAGTTTGATGCGCACCCTGTGCCCGCTACATGCAGTTACTTTTTAAACACTCTTACTGCTAGCAGAACGCAGGCAAAGTACAGTCTTCCTATTGCTCAGTACTGATACTTTCGAAGTCTGCGACCGAATTGGGCATCGACAGCGACGGGAGGCTTGTTAAGTCTGCGTTGACAGGGGACGCTGAACTCTTGTCTTCCTGGAGGTGTGGCACTACCCACTCTTTCCACAGGGGCGCACGGATCAGCGCCCTCTTGTTGCCGTTTCGCGGCGCTATGCTGGTTGGTGTGCAGTCGGTGCTTTTAGAAGCACACTCTACGCTTGTACAAATGGGTCATGCCTCGTCCGATGCTCGCCAAAAATGCTACTTTTTCTAAACGCTTGGCAGTCTGGAGTGCTCACTTCTGTCACTTTCATTTCTTTGCACGAAGTCAGTGATGACGAGTAGGCGCTGCCCCTTCTCAGTGTGCTGCTCGTTTAGTGATTTTAAATCTAAGTAGCCGTCATGATTCAAGTACTGCTATGGAGACATAGTGAGGTTTTCCTTTTGTTGGATGTGAAGCCTGTCAAATTCAGGTACTGTTGCAGGAGACGTACTCGGTTCACTTCATCTGAGAAGACCTCAGCATAAACAAACTGCATTCGGAAGGGTCAATGTTGTCGCTGAGCGAAAGCAGCTGCTCATACAACAGTTATCGTCTTGATTCACTGCATCATGAGAGAAGCGTGAACGAAAATTTAATCCAGTGAAAAACATTTCAAAACAAACGTTTTGAGCTTTCCTGTCCACTACGGTGGAATGACTTGTGTGTTTCCGCCTGGTCGTTACAAGACTGACCTAACACTAAACTAAACTCCGTCCACACAGGTATTGGTAGACCGACCGCCATCTCGTCCTCAACTTGTAGGCATGACTGGATGTGGATAAGGAGGTGCGTGAGGTCAGCACACCGCTCTCCTGACGTTTATCAGTTTTCTGGATCACAGCCGCTGATTCTCAATCAAGTAGCTCAAATAGCTCTGACCACCATGGGACTTAACATCTGAGGTCATCAGACCCCTAGAACTTAGAACTACTTTAACCTAACTAACCTAAGTACATCACACACATCCATGCCCGAGGCAGGATTCGAACCTGCGACCGTAGCGGTTGTGCGGTTCCAGACTGAAGCGCCTAGAACCGCTCGGCCACACTACAATCAAGTAGCTCCTCAATTTGCCACCCAAGGGCTGAGTGCGACTCACTTGCTAACAGCGCTCGGCAGACCGAACGATCGCCCATCCAAGTGATGGCCAAGCCCATGAGCGCTTAACGTCGGTGGTCCGATAGAACAGACACCATGCATTCATACACTGAGGAGCCAAAGGAATTGGTACACCTTCTTAATATCGTGTACGGCACCCATAAGCACGCGGAAGTGCCGCAACACGACATAGCATAGACTTAACTAACGTGTGAAGTAGTGTTGGAGCGAATAGACACCATGAATCCTGCAGGGATCTCCATAAATCAATAAGAGTGCGAGGGGGTGGAGATCTCTTCTGAACAGCATGTCGCAAGGCATCCCAGATATACGCATAACGTTCATGTCTGTGGAGTTTGGTGGTCAGCGGATGTGTTTAAACTCAGAAGAGTGTTTCAGGAGCCGCTCTGTAGCATTTCTGGGTGTGTGGGGTGTCGCGTTGTTCTGCTGGAATTGTCTAAGTCAATCGGAATGCACTATGGAAATGAATGGATGCAGGTGATCAGACAGGATGCTTACATATGTGTCACCTGTCAGAGTCGTACCTAGACGCATCAGGTGTCCCATATAACTCCAACTGCACACGCCTCACACCATTACAGAGCCTCCACCAGCTTGAGCAGTTCGCTGCTGACATGCAGGGTCCATTGATTCATGAGGTTGTCTCTATGCCCGTACACGTCCATCTGTTCGATACAATTTGAAACGAGACTCGTTCGGCCAGGCAACATGTTTCTAGTCGTCAACAGTCGAATTTCGGTGTTGAGGGATCCTCGCCCAGGCGAAGCGTAAAACTTTGTCTCGTGCAGTCATCAAGGGTACACAAGTGGGCGTTCGGCTCCGAAAGCCCATATCGATGATTTTTCGTTGAATGGTTCAGACGTCGACGCTTGTTGTTGGCCCAGCGTTGAAATAAGCAGCAAGCTGTGAGGCCGGGCGTGAGTCGTGCTTCGGTAGGTCAGATGGCAGAGCACTTGCCCGCGAAAGGCAAAGGTCCCGAATTCGAGTCTCGGTCGGGCACACAGTTTTAATCTGCCAGGAAGTTTCAATTTGCGGAATGGTTGCACTTCTGTCACGTTGAACAATTCTCTTCAATCGTTGTTGGTCCCGTTCTTGAAGGTCTTTTTCCGGCAGCAGAGATGTTGGAGATTTGATGTTTTGCCGAATTTCTGATACTCACGGTATACACATGAAATGGTCGTACTGGAAAATCCCCAATTCATCACTACCTCGGAGATGCTGTGTCCCATCGCTCGTGCGTCGACTAAACACCACGTTCAAACTCACTTTAATCTTGATAACCTGACACCTTATTAAGCAACTGATCATAATGTTTTGGATTATCAGTGTATATATCAGAAAATGAGGTTAGCGGCAAAACATTAAAATGTAGTACCACGACACAGTACAGGAACTAATGATGTTCTACTACTGTGGGAACTAAATAATGCGTGATGGATGAAGAAAGGAGGAGATAAGAAGCAGGCTAGTGCAAATAAATGTGGAAGAGAATCACAGAGTGCGGGAAAAATCAAAAAGAAGAGAATCTATAAGTTTGAGATGTGGAGTTGCAAAAGCATGATCAACACTAAGCGGGCCGATAAGCGAAGGTTCAAGGTGGTTCTCCGCACACATTGGTCCCTGTCCTTGCAGACATATGACAGTTGTGTCACTGACGAAGTGGTCTAAATTTGGACTACCACTTACTTTTCAAGACATAATTTTCGTTATGCTGAAGAGCCGGCCGAGGTGGCCGAGCGGTTCTAGGCGCTACAGCCTGGAACCGCGCGACCGCTACGTCGAAGGTTCGAATCCTGCCTCGGGCATGGATGTGTGTGATGTCCTTAGGTTAGTTAGATTTAAGTAGTTCTAAGTTCTAGGGGACTTACGACCACAGCAGTTGAGTCCCATAGTGCTCAGAGCCATTTGAACCATATGCTGAAGAGAAATTAATGAATGAGAAGTTAAACAATACTTTGATATGCCCTGTTTTAAACCATTTTGGTGAAATGTAACATACTCCCAATGTTTTTTCTTATTTTAGATTTTAAATAATATTGTCACGTTGACATAATTTAGAGGTGTGGTCTAAATTTGGCCTAGTCCTAAAAATTTTAAGGCAAGCAGGATGAATGAAAAACGATTTACTTAAAGAAAACGATATTAGAAACTTAAAATAGTTGAATGGTTTATTAAAAAGTGGGCACATAATGTAAAACATTCCGTTCTGTTGACAAAAGTCACAAATATAAATGTCTTATTCAGCTCCTGCGCCTTCGTTGTGTGCCCGCATATTACACTTGATCCACGCGATCCTAGCACGCCATCAGAAAAGTTTCCTGAACAAGAAGTTTATTCTGCACCATCAGTGTCCGGCTTGTTTTTTCCAGCACAAAAGTCTAAATCCTTGGAGTCGTCATCAACGAATGCCGTAGCAGGTTCGTCTATATGTGACTTTTCGGAACTATCTTCCTGTTTTTTGCGTCCATTTCCATTTGTATTTTTTCTTTTTATTTTATTTTCCCAACCTTCACTTTCTCCGGTGAGATTTCACAGTATTTTTCAAAGTTCAGTTTCTTTTTCATTCAGTTTCTCTTTCACAGCGTTTCGCTTGGGTTTATTAATAAAAATTCTTTCTTCGGTAGCACCTTTTTCTGTAACGTTGTTGCACAAGACGTGCCAAATTAGTGACGTTGACAAAATGGTACAAATTCGAGCTACAGCCCAAATGTAGATCATACATAACTGGCCGAATTTACACTATTAGTACTACGTCGATTTAAGATTAATTACAAATCAAAGAAAAATAGTTGTTTTTAAAACTAAAGATATACAAAAAGCTAAGATTTTCCTTAACGTGATATCTTAGGAAGACTACTTGTAAACACATAAATTGTATGAAAAAATAATGGTTGTCAGAATTGAGTTTCTGTCGACTATAATCTCATGCGCCAGTGAACTGAAGTGGTGGTTTTACAGAACAACCGACGTGGCCTGAAGTTCTTTACATTGTTTCCGCTAGGCTGCAGCATCACCCATTGCGAAATATCAAGCTAGGTCAAATTTGGACCCTAGCCGAAATTTGGACCATTCCCACTATGAGTGTTTGTGGGTGAATGTAATGGATATGTGTACAGTGTAGTATTATGTTTGTCCTTTATGATGATGGTGAAAGATGGGAGGTGGTAGAACACGGTGTTGGCTTGTAACCTACTCCTCTAGGAAAGTAAAGTTGGCTGCTGAGTTTAATGGGCATCCGAGTGACAGATCACCAGCAACAGCTCACATGCCTTTACTTCATGAGATAACAGAGGAAAGGTCTGAAATTTAATCCAGCACAATAGCGCAAAGCCCGGTGATCAGGAACTTAACCCATCTCTTCTCCTCCCTTTGCCGGCCAAATGTGAGCAGTGAAAATTTCATTTATCACCAGGATTCAGTCCGGCATGCTTCTGAGTCGTCCGTCAAATGGTAGGCGTGTGTTACGGAGGCTAGAAGAAAAAGTTTTTCGTACTTGTTTCTCGGAATTTAGTCAATGAATTACAAGCTGAAATTAAGACGCGATATCGTTACCGAATACCAGTAGTCTTGTATTTCAGTGTATTTATTTGTGTACAAATACTGTAACGTAATGATAATGATCCGTGTACGTATATGATACGAGTCTCGTAAAAATCAGTGCGGAAATTCAAGAAATATTAATTGCTTTATCTTTCTGTGTTACGAACTTCGTAACTTCTTTTTGCTTAATGTCAATACTGGTTACAGCTTTTCCTCTGACGAAGTTCGAATTAATGTTGGGATACGTGCCCTAAAAACGAAAGTTTTTAATGTGAACGACCACACAAATGTATGAGGTAAAGTTTTTCAAAAATGGTTGAAATGGCTCTGAGCACTATGGAACTTAACATCTATGGTCATCAGTCCCCTAGAACTTAGAACTACTTAAACCTAACTAACATAAGGACAGCACGCAACACCCAGTCATCACGAGGCAGAGAAAATCCCTGACCCCGCCGGGAATCGAACCCGGCAACCCGGGCGTGGGAAGCGAGAACGCTACCGCACGACCACGAGCTGCGGACGTAAAGTTTTTCGACTGAATATTTTGATACCGAAATCCTATGGGATCGGAAGGAAATGGAAGCCAAACGTTATGGCACCAGTTTTTAGTTGTTCTCTGTATTTAGTGCACAAAAAAAAATCATCAATGTAGAGAAATGCGCAGAGAGTCATTTGCATTAGAAAATGAAAGTTTAGATGTATCTGATTTGTACCTTTATCGATCGGACTGTAAATGAAATACTTTGTACAAGTTCTTGTGGCTTAAATATACACTTTTATTCCAGGTAAAACGACGTTTTCAACAGGTCCGATTTTTAGAAGAGTAAATTTCGTAGAAATTCTGTTAAATGTAACACTGCATGGGCAGTAGGGGAGAACGAGGCACCTTGGCCATAGGGGCAGTATGACTAATTGGTATTATTTCGTTGAACTTCCATTAGAATGCTCCGCCGGCCAAGGAGATTGGTGGCAACAATGCCCTCGCCTTCCCACTAACGCGCTAGTGCAGTAAGATTTTCGAGCGGTGTAGGGCAAGCATTTTTTGTTTCTCCTGTTAGTGGGAATAAATTTTGCTTGCTCTGTATTTTGTTGTGCACTCCAAGCTAATGCTCTTACGAGCAACGATTAAAGTCCAGAGATTAAGGATTATTTTGACGTTATATACGGTGATAAATATTTAAAATATTTTCGTAAACGAACTAATATAATTCCAATACGGCAATGGGGCACAATGGTCCACTTAAATAGGGACACGGAGGCCCGCATGGCCAACCTGCCCGACTGTCTTTTTTTAAGTGATTAGTCTTACTAATTTTAGTAAATCCAACGTAGTCCAAGTGTAGATCACATTCAATGCAATTTTTATGTATAAAAATTATGTCCGGAATTGATTTTAGATCGTAACATTATTCGATATTTGCCTTTTTCTTATTTGGTCCTTCCAAAACGAATAACTGGTGTTCATGTATTCAACTAAAAACCACTGTAAAATAAATTTTAAATTATTTCATACGGGACATTGCAGGACATATTTTGAAGCATCAAATCCACGTCTTTCTACGAATGTATTCATCTTTTTACTCATCGTCGTTCTGCTGTTTTGTTTTTAGGATGGTTCGAAATTATAAAAAGAAAACGGTAAGAGTTTCTGAAGGAGCTATGAGATCGACAGTGGTAGGAGTGAAACGAAATGAAATATCAGTTAGGGAAGTGACCTGAGAGTTTAATATACCTTAAAAACTGTTAGAGAGGTGCTGTAACAAATTCAAAGATTTAGAACCTTCTCAAAAGCCAATAAAATTCTGGGAGAGATTTGCCATGGCAAAAAGATTCCAGGCAACATATTTCTCTGTTTGTAGTGTTATACGTAGTATTTTAGCTACTTTAATAACAACTTCAAATATAACAGAAGTAATGTATAAAAGTAAGTTCGCTAATAATTTTCTGATAGCTTTATTTATTCAAGAATTATTTAAATAGAGTCTACATAGCTAAGATAAACTCAAGTTCCCAATTATTTCAACCCAAAAATGGCTCTGAGCACTATGGGACTTAATATCTGAGGTCATCAGTCCCCTAGAACTTAGAACTACTTAAACCTAACTAACCAAAGGACATCACACACATCCATGCCCGAGGCAGGATTCGTACCTGCGACCGTAGCGGTCGCGCGGTTCCAGACTGTAGCGCCTAGAACCGCTCGGCCACTTCAGCCGGCTATTTCAACCCATATAAGAAACTTTGCTTGAAGAGTAGCTTACTAAAGCTAGTGACGTGTACCTTGACCTTTCACTAAAAGAAGTTTGACGGTTTGCCTGCCCCTTTGAAGGTACCTGTCCACGCAAAATACCCCAATCTTGGACTGAATTCGGAATGGCGGAGCCTGATTGGTTTTCAGGATTTCTGAAACGCGTCCAACTCTATCCATTCTAACTCCTCAGGTAACTAGTTTGACACGCTGTGGTATTTCTACTCTAAATATTTTTTTACGAATAGGCAATCAATGAGACACCGTAATTACTTAGTTGTAAAGGTGATGAAACAATGCACCTATGTTTCCACTTAAAAATATCAGTAGAAACATTAAAAATACAGGCTGCAAAAATCAAGAAAAAAAATGGACCAACCTGCCCTGATTTCTCCTGCTGATTCATATCGCTTTCATTCGACATATTCAGGGTGTTGTTGGGTAAGTTACACTGAGAAATAATTTTTAAGAAAAATATATGCATTATCCCGTTTCTGATTCTAGTAGCGTCGAAGCCAGCCAATTAGGTCGTTGCATGCGCAAATTCTGGCTGCCCGCCAGAGACTGTCGCCAAACGTGTTCTTCGTTAGGTTTCCTAAAACCGAACGAGAGAGCGGTACAAAAATTGGACATGAGAAAGTAGTAAGGATCGAACCCGAGCCGCCGGCCGGAGTGACCGAGCGGTTCTAGGCGCTACAGTCTGGAACCGCGCGACCGCTACGGTCGCAGGTTCGAATCCTGCCTCGGGCATGGATGTGTGTGATGTCCTTAGGTTAGTTAGGTTTAAGTAGTTCTAAGTTCTAGGGGACTGATGACCTCTGATGTAAAGTCCCATAGTGCTCAGAGCCATTTGAACCCGAGCCAAAGGCTGAGCCGTCTCGTTCACTGCTATCTACTCTATGAGAACAACTGACGCTAACTGTATCTGACGGACCGCTTGAATTTTCGAGCAGCAACCTGACTGGCTAACTTCTACGGCGCAACTTATCGCATTTTTTCTAATAATTATTTCTCATTACGACCTTACAAGCTTTTTATAACGTTTCTGACCATCTTGTGTGCGAGAAAAACTGTTACTGATTTCTCCACTTGGCTTAGTGCTTAGCGATGGACTCCGCTTGACGTATATGCTGATTCCAGATGTCAACATCACAAAGACTGGAGAGTACGCGGTCTGTATGAATCTATGGTCCAAAATTTCACCCTCCGAATTTCGTTCACCTTGTCTTTTACCGAACAACTATAGCGTTTCAATAGCTTTGAAACCCCAACTTCGCTTTCATTGTGTGAATCCGATAAAACTGCTCTCCTCATATTTGTTTATTGACTCTGTGCGATAGCTCTTCCGCAAAGCACTGGAAATGCGAGGTGAAGGCAAAGATATTCCTCGTATTTCTCCAGCATATTCCAGTGTATCCAATATATGGCGAATTCTTCTAGAATGATATTTACCTAGCAGCAAGCTTTCTCCCATTCGACGCCCACGCTCTGCCGTGTTCACCATTTCAAAGCGGCATTCGGGTAACGCAGTTTCGCGAATAATCTTTCGCTCTACTTTCGGCGTTTTACACGGGCTCCTTGGCGCCTGCGCCAGCGCATCCGCTCCGCCCTCATCTTTAGTTAATGCCGCCTCATAAGGCGGGGGCCGATCCTTTGTTTCCGGCCGAATTTTCGCACCTTTTGACGCAGTTTCCTCACGTCAGCGGCGCCGAAACAAAACAACATCAAAGCGGAGCGCAGGCATGGACGGACGGCAGGGCGGCCAAAACGGCACTCGGCGCACATGTAAATTTTATTTTTATGTAGCGCCCCTACCCTGCCCAGCCCCGCTGAAAGGAGCATCCTCACTTTGTTTCAGCATTCCACTTCCTTCGCGCCTCCCTTTTGCGCCTGAACGCCGGAGCAGCGGATGTAACAGGCGAGATGCCGCCGCTAGGAAATTTTCGACGCACTTGCTAACTCAAGCCGACCTCTCAATTGCTTGGAACTGTCCCTTTACAGATTGGTTGTATTGCGGGAATACTTTCAATATCGAGTGCTTTCGTTCTGCGCTGTTTTGGTACTACTGATTCTGTAAACTGTAATTTAACACCGTTGCGTACTTATCAATCAAACAATCCTGAAGACAGCAAGGGCAGTGCGAGAACTATGGCACCATTAGCTTAAAAGCTCATCCGTCAAAGCTGCGGATATAGATGGAAAAGAAAACAGAGGGCCTGTTAGATAACGGTAGGTTTCGCTCTGAGGAAAAATAAAAAGTACCATACGGGCAGCTCTGATGTGCTTGATAATTGAAGCAACCCTTACGTTATTCAAGACACGTTCATAGGATTTGCCGACTTAGAAAAATTCTTCGATGAATGTTCAGTATTCTCATAAAAAATATGTAATCTATAGGGAAAGATGAGTAACACATGTACAAGAATCAAGAGGGAACGGTAATAACGTAAGGCGTGAATTGAGCTGTTCGTTCTAAGAGTAGGATTAAATTACAGGAGGAAAAGATGTCAATGACAAGGTTCGCTGAGGACATTGCTATCCTGAGTCAAAGTGAAGAAGAATTAAAGGACCAATGGAATGGTCTAATTCAGGGCCAGCCACGTTGTGCCAAGCGTCACGCGTCCAGCGTGTGCAGGCCGCAGGTTAAGTCCTGGCCTGCCACTCGGTTTTGCTCGGCCCTTCCCGGAAGTACTCGGTACAGCGCTACGTTTCATTCAGTGTTACGGTGCGGGTTTTCGGTCGGCTCAACTCTCTTGAGTTCGGCAGAATCGTACTGTCAGTGCTGTTTAACGTTCGCTGTTTGTTCGTGATATGTACGATATTTACAGGTCCAGTGGCTGTCGCCGCGGCCTATTAAGGGGACCACACCCTGCCTCTCTAACCCATGTTAATTTAGGCAAGTATTTGACCTATTTCTGAAAAAAACTATTTGATAAAGGACCTTAACATTTTTACTGTATGTTACATGATGCTAATAGAGTCAACTGTATTAAGATCTACTTTATCCATTTTGTAGTTTTTAAGAAATACTTTTTTAAATTTATTAACAAAAAATATTGTTTTTTTCTGCAGAAAATATTTTTTGTGAACTTCCTAATGGAGGAATATTAACAAATGTAGTACCAGATGTGGCTTTTTATGTTATGCAGAGTCTCTGAAAATTTCATTCATTTATCTATGATAATTTACGATATAATGGGGCATATGTACTGAAAATTTTAGTTTGCGGGAAATTGACTTTAAAGAAAAAACGTTTGAAATTTGTTACTTACGGTTAATTAAAACTGTCCTGCTGCATATGATGGCCCTTCTTTGGCCTCTAGCAAGTCTCCCAGCTTCTTTTTCACATTCCTGGATGTTTGTCTTGCTTTCTTGGCCGTATTAGATGCAGACCTGTCCACATCGGTTATCCTCATTTTATCGCAATGTTGCTGCCCAGTGATCATATTTTCACCAGGATTAATTCCCAGCGTTTTCAGTACCCAACACTTTCCAATATTACCACAATTCAATGTAATATCAACATCATGAACTCCTAGTTTCATTGTATGCATGACTACAAATTATGCTGTTGAATCATTCATTTATGTTATGTGTCTGCCCATGCAGACTTTTCCTTAGAAGGTCAGGACGAGCCAAGTCTCTGAAAATAGGTTTAATTGCTGTAATAACAGCAGCAGGAAGAGAATGCTGGCGAGAATAAGATTCTCCAGTTGCCTGAACCCTATTGTATTGCACCACGAATTTTCTCCTGATGGACACAATCCAGGACATGGCTTATCATCAGTAGAGAACTTTTGGGAGATAATGACCCAAACATCTCTCTTCATTGCCTCCAGATTTTCTTTATTTCTCCTAATTCCCTGCCCATAATATACCTGCAAATTTTCTATTTCAATTTAGTTAACCGGCCCTTCCCGGTCAACAATTTTCCATCTTCTAATTTTTTTCCTCTCATATCAACAGTTATTTTTCCCAGTCTCGTTCCCAAACGTTTTTGAACATGGCCTACACATTCTATTTTGCTAATAATGGCATCTCCATATGACCTAGAGTTCACCACATTTTTGTATGCCTTACTGTCACCATCGCCCAAATATTTGGTGTACTGTACGCCTCTTGGTTCTACGGAGCGATGAAATATTTGTTGTACTCCATGAACTTCCATACAACCACTTGTTCTTCTAAAATTAGCCACACAGTTGTGTTCCTTATGTTCATTGACTTTACAACATTTGCAATATTTAGAGTTAGACTTTATCTCCACATCCAACACTTTACCGGTGTCTACACTCGTGGCAGTCACTACTTCAGATAAGTATGTCCTCTTTTGTGCTAACTTCCATCAAGTGCAACTGCAGTATCCGAACATCAATCATTTTCTTCCACTGCTTCCCTAGCAGCCAGTTTCATGCTTTCCTCACTGACCTTACATACAGCTTTCTCTAATATTGCAGTCAGTTTTTCAAATTTATTTGGTGGTTGATGTAAGTTCACCACTGAACAAAATGTTCTCCCTGCAGTCATGCCCTTGCCAATGGATCGTAAGACACAAACTAATCTAGAATTGATTTCATAAGGGCCACTTCCATCTGGTTTTGAAGAACTCATAAATGAAATCACAGCTGAGCATTTAGTGCAAATTAAATTCAAAGCAATTGCTAGGCCTTTTCTCCCATTGGCACTATCACAAATTTTCACACTCCGTGACTCGCCACTCTGTCTACATTGTTCAAATTTAGAAATTAATCTGATAATATTCTCAAATTTATAATAATAATACTGCACCCCTTGTGCCTTACAGTAACTCTCTTGAATCTCTTGAAATGGTGAGAGCTTCCTTGATGATGGACTTGTTGAAGAATTACAATTATAAACATCGTTGCCAGGCGCCATAACCTCTTGTACAGAAAGCTTTCTAAACTTGTTTCCTCTAAATTGTCGTTTCTTGAAAATGCCTTTACGTTTCGTCATCTATAATAAACACAACAAAACACACGTAAACAAGCACTGAAAACGTAAGTATAACAACTACTCGCAATCACACTTCAACAAAACTAACCGCGTGTTTGAAAGCGTGTTGTCTACAAATAGCAGAAACAAAAGAATGGCTACCGTTGTATTCCAAGGATAGCCAACACACTGGGGAGTAAAAAAGTCCCTAATGTGCAATGTAGGGGATGTAAAGATTTAAAATATATGCAGAAAAGTGGGCGTGGCACATAAAAACACGTGGTAGGAAAATGCTCTTTAAATGCTCGAAAAGTTTTTTTCGGCAAAATCCTTTTCGGAGTACTTAAATAAAACCTTAATCTATCGAAATATGACGAAAAACTAAAATCGAGTTTTTTCGACCTGAACCACGGTGTGGTCCCCTTAAAATGAATGGGAATGACAGAAGAGAGGGATGAGAATTCTTGACTCTCATAAGTGACAGCTACTGGGACGAAATTACAGTACCATGCAAAAAAATCTAAAGATTTAGTTGAAAATGAAAGAGCAAAAAATTACAACGATCGACAAACGTGATTCGTTGTTTTATACATCAAAAAGCACTTTGTGCTAAATTTGCGGACCTGGAGCACACGAAGAAATTTGTGGTACGAATAGCAAAATTTCTGAAGTGCACGCATTATTTCATTCTCAGTTGTAAACAGTTTTCAATGGAACTGAGCGAAGAGTATGGAGACTTCATATATTACTGCGAAGTATGTTGGTTAAGTTCACAGGAGGCATGCCTGGAACGATTTTTCGATTTAAGACGTTATTGTTGAATTTATGAAGGAAAAAAAAAGTAATGCAGGAACCAAAACTGGAGCATTAGGAATGGAGTGCAGATTTAGCATATGAAGGGAGAATGTACTGGATTTTGGTCCAAAAAATCGATTTTTCAAAAATACTATTTTATTGATCTGCACAGTTTAGTCTATGTTGTGTGTCAATTTGATCGTGATAGCAGCTTTAGAAATGCCTTTCAATTGTTAAACTGATTAATTCTGCACTGGCGGCCACTCCCACCGTTTCCGACATTTGGGAAACTGCTTGCTTCAGTGGAATTTTGGTCAGTTTGAAGGCTATTTTGTTTCGTATATCTCTGGCTGACACACCGAGCGAGGTGGCGCAGTGGTTAGTACACTGGACTCGCATTCGGAAGGACGACGGTTCAATCCCGCGTCCGGCCATCCTGATTTAGGTTTTCCGTGATTTCCCTAAATCGCTCCAGGTAAATGCCGGGACGGTTCCATTGAAAGGGCACGGCCGACTTCCTTCTCTAATCCGATGAGACCGATGACCTCGCTGTCTGGTCTCCTCCCTCAAAACAACCCAACACAACTCTGGCTAAAATCTATATCTTTGCCGGAAATTTTTTTTGCATGTTGTTTATTTACGTTTTGACATACTAACGCATATTAGTAGGAAGTCAATATTAATGCATAATGGGTGGTAGAAAAACTGTGTTTAGGAAACGGAGGTTTCATGGAAGAAGAGGAAGCAGCTTGAAATGAAGAACATAAGCTCTCAGCTTTAGCATCGAAACTTGGGACAGGAGAATTGTACAGGTGCGTGAATGATGATGATATGGATTCCACTGGATTCAGACTTATTGATTTAGAGCTTCTCAGCCAGGCTATAAAGTTTTCATGTTCATGTGTTATCTGTAAAAACACGGAATGCCTGATTGTTGTTGATGAAAGAAGAGTGGGAATAGGTTGCGATTTTAAATTAATTTGTAATTCGTGTGGCTATGAATTTTCATTTTCCTCCTCCAAAAAAATTGACTCTGGTGCCAATGAAAGCAGTTTTTGGTTAGCATATGCTCTGAAATGCCTTGGACAGGGCAAGGAAGGAGTTAATTTATTGTGTGGTTTTCTGAACATGCCTCCACCTTGTGCAAGGTTTGACAAAATAAATAAACAAATGCCTCATGATGTATGCGATACTGCCAAAGTTTCTATGAAGAAAGCAGTGGAGGAATTGGTGGAAATAAACCAAAAAGAAATATATCCTGGGGTAGATATTCATGACACTGAATCTCCTACAAACGTTACTGACCTGTGTGTGTCTGTAGATGGAACCTGGATGAAAGGGGTCACAAATCTCTGTATGGATTTGCATCTGTTATGGGTATTGACTCAGGCAAGGTTTTAAGTGTAGCAATTATGTCTAAATACTGCCACCAGCGTACAACAAGGAAAATGTCCAAAAATGAAGACAGTGAGAAACTGTTGCAACAAAAGCATGTAGTAGCATGCTCTAAAAATTATAGTGGCTCAAGTGGGGACATGGAGGCTGCTGCAGTTGCGAGGATGTTCTCCAGATCTGAGGACCAGTATGGTGTAAGATACACTAAATACCTTTGTGATGGGGACTTCTCTTAGTTCAAAGCTCTAATAGATAAAAATCCGTACAATACAACAATAGAAAAGTTGGAATGTGTTGGGCACATCCAAAAGAGACTTGGTGGCAGTCTTCGTCGCTTGGTGAAAGAGAAGAAAGGTGAAGTACTTGAGGATGGAAAACCAATAGGAGATAAAGACAGGCTTACTGTGAAAGAAATTGATTCTCTTCAGTTGTTTTATGGGAGAGCTATAAGAAAAAACACATATAATTTTGAGGCAATCAGGTGTGTTGTGTGGTCAATTTTTTCCAAGAACTATCCACTGTCCAAACAACAACTCACGATCTGTGTCCGAAAGACGATTGGTCTAAGTTCAACAACAGAAATGAGACGTATTCACATAAGCACTCATTACCAGAACCTGCTATGAATGCAATTAAACCCACATTCAGATTTCCTGGAAACCCTGATTTATTGAGGAAGTGTCTTCACGAAAAGACACAGAATGCAAATGAAAGCCTCAATGATTTAATTTGGATTAGATGCTCAAAAAGGATATACTGTGAACTTGAAGTACTCAAAGTAGGTCTCTAGGGCGCAGTTTTATGTTACAATAACGGAAATAACGGCAGAATCGAAGTGCTGAAGAGAATTGGTATAGATCCTGGCGCGTTTACAACAAAAAGCATTTTATACCGTCGACGAGAGCAGGGTCAAGAAAGCTAACATATCAGTGTCTTACCCGCAAATACAGGCCAGGCAGATTCGAAGAGGAGAGAAGAGAAACCTGGAGGATGAGGAGCATTAGTATGAAGAATTTTAAAATTGAGGTAAGCTTATTACATCTAGGAGTACGAGAAGAAAATCTTTGAACTTCATTTTCTCTGTTTTATATTTTTACATTATTGCAAGCCTTTTCTCAAAAAGTATATGCGCTAATGCTATGAAATTTTTAGGAACTGTTCGCAACGTGTTGCTGCCTCCCTGGAACTAAAGAGTACGAGATCCAGCAATTACATTCTGATTTTTAGGTGATTGTATGTGGAAAAAAAGTTAATTTTGTATTTGCAAAATTAAAAACTCCGTTAATGATACAATTTATATCATAAATTGATAACTTAGTTCAGTTGTCTTATAACCTTCTCAGGACATAAAATAAAATTTTAAGATTAATTGCATGATTAGAATCTGAGTTAAGGATTTTTGTAAAAAAGTCAATAAAAAATAAAAACTTCAAATTTCTGACAAAATATTAATCCTGTGTATGTTATTATATTTTGCCGTTAAAACACAGCTCTTTTTCTCTACAGATGCAAAATTTTAGATTTGTGCATTAGTAAAAATGGCTGTAATGATTTTTTAAATAAATGGTTACATATTCCGTTACATCCCCCCTTAAGTGGACTTGACTGCTCACTGCTCACAGTGCAAGGTAACTTCTTTCTGATTTGATGGGGATATATCTAAAAGGAAAATCGCGTTGTAGAAGGGACACATTATGACAAAGACAGTCCCTGTGCTCACTGGCATTACAGGAAAGGCGAAATTTGAAGCATTGATTGTGATCGTAATTCGAGTTTTAATGAAAAACTTTTTTAATACTCTCCAGGACGTCTACGTTGTTCTCCTCAGGTACAGTGTCGAAGTCTCCATAATTAGGTTGCTAAAATGCTCCAATTTTCGATCAACATATTTGTGCAAAAGGCCTTTTTTCGAGAGTGAAGCTAAATAAGTCATGATTATGTGGTAACTTTAGTGCGAGACTCTGTGAATGGTCCGCGTTTGTTCGTTTGCTTACAGTTGAGTACCAGATAAAAATTATACTATCTTCAACGCGCCAAAAATAATTAAACAAAACTGAAAATTCGTTTTGTTTGTGATCTATGTTGTTGAAAAATGCGAAGTACAAAGCCAAGTTCTATGCAGTGTGACTGCACTGCCATTTAAATGTGGCGGAGTTAACCTCATTTCCCCCTCCTCGCACTCAGAGAGCGTGGTGTGGCGGTGGGGGAAATGTGCCCGCTAGGCTGGGTGCTTTGGCACTCGGACCCAGGCACGGCCTGTGAGCCGAAATCTTGGCCCTCTCTAATATAATGAGTGCAGAATACGAACTGAGGGTAAACCGATGAAAGACGAAAGTAATTCAGTTGAATAAGGAGATAGGGACTTAACTGTCAAAGTATTACCAATACGCAATAGTTCATCTTTTTCTATTAGATGTAGTTTCTCTAACGTGGAGGTCAAAGTGAAGCCTCCCTTTAAGATATGACTGGTCAGGAAAGCATAGCATTTCCTACTTTTGGTTAAACCATTTGTTGTAGGTACATTTTAAAAGGCGACAGTAAAGAGGCCAGTCTGCAGAAGACTGCACAGGATGAATGTCCTTTATTTTCTCATTAGGCACTTCAGAAAAGAATGAAACAGCTTTTTTATAAATTGCATTATAGTCAGCTACGAGCCCCACCATATAAAATAAAATAGCTTATAGTTTAATAATCACATTTTTAATCTCTGGAGAAACCGCATCACCCTGAACAGCGTGAGCTGATAGGATATCCAGTAACATCCACTACGTCTTTTTAAACTGAATCCACGCCCTGCATCATGGACACATAGGCACAGCTTGTGCAGCACGGCGTGCGAATGTTAAAGAACCACCTGCAATATTCCCACCTTTACAATCAAGCTGTAACTTGAAATAGATCTCACAGATCGATGGGAGGACAACTTTCTCCTTTAGACAAAGTTCCAACCTTTTCTGTGATAAATGTAAACACAATACACTGTCCTCTGTGGGCCTATTGGTACCACCCAAATACTGTGTCATCCTCCACCTCTGGCATCAT
Organism: Schistocerca americana; assembly: GCF_021461395.2. Classification (NCBI taxonomy): domain Eukaryota; kingdom Metazoa; phylum Arthropoda; class Insecta; order Orthoptera; family Acrididae; genus Schistocerca; species Schistocerca americana. The sequence goes on from NC_060120.1 coordinate 859,159,102, forward strand.
TGGGTGCGGTATGGGTGGTCTGGGACCAGCACACCATTTTCCCAGCTGTTGTCAGTTTTTGTGTCTGCAGCCACTACTACTTGGTCAAGTAGTTCATCAACTGGCATATGAAACTGGTCACCCTGCGGCTCGATGATTAGGTTTGTTGAAATGTTGTTCTTAAGTTTTGAGGAAGTATTGGGAGATGGCACGGAAAAACGGCAAGCACTTCTCAGAAATCTGTAAGCATGTCAAGTGATAGAATACACTAGTGTCCGCAAAATCATTGGATCCCACAGATACCTAAACTGTGTCCAATATTTACTCGTCATAAAGGAAATCTTATCTTTCAAAAATTTATTTTATTTTCATTTCACTTTAAGTTTTCTAAGAGTTTACCTTAAAGGTCTTCAATAAAAGCCAAATTAGTCTCGATAGAAGCCAAAGTTACATAATAAAACAGCAAATACACTCCCTTGAGACATTTACATACTACATGACGGTCACTTACTTTCATGGGTAACTTAATCTTTCCAGTGTACTTTAACTCAGCATCATTAACCAGGGCACATAGTAGTAAATCGTCATTTACAGCAACATAACAAAGATCCCTTGGATAATGATCATCCTCCAGTAATGGAAGACACGCACAGTGCTTCTCACAATCGTATAATTTAGTTTCACGTTCTTGTAAGCTACTGGCTGAAATCGTCTCAATTGTTTTTTCATGCGATGGCACACACTGCTGAATGGTTATCGCGATTGCACTACTTTCTAAGCGCTATCCTCGGCCATATTCTCGAGTAAATGCCCGCTTTGAACAATACGTAGGGCAACTAGGCAACATTTTAGGGACAGCACATCGAAATTGAGAGAAGTGCACGAAATTAATCTGGAAATTCTGTATAATGCACTTGTCGTAATGGTGTGTATTATAAACTGGTATTTGGTCTCTATCAACATCATAACAAAATTAATGTATATTTCAGTTTTGGTTTGGCTGGCCGATGTGGCCGAGCGGTTCTGGGCGCTTCAGGCTGGAACCGTGCGACCGCTACGGTCGCAGGTTCGGCTCTCTGAGCACTATGGGACTTAACATCTATGGTCATCAGTCCCCTAGAACTTAGAACTACTTAAACCTAACTAACCTAAGGACATCACACAACACCCAGTCATCACGAGGCAGAGAAAATCACTGACCCCGCCGGGAATCGAACCCGGTAACCCGGGCGTGGGAAGCGAGATCGCAGGTTCGAATCCTGCCTCGGGCATGGGTGTGTGTGATGTCCCTGTTGTTAACCCTCAGGGCGGTTCGATACGGAACCGGTGTGCTTGCCCGAATCCAGGAGGTAGCAACCTAGTACAAGCAACTACGCATGTGCGTAAAGTTGACTCCACAGTACTGAACAGAAAGAGATTACATAACGCTTTGTTGTATAGTTAGAATGTTCCTCTTTGTAGTATTGCCTTATTAAAAAAGTAAATATTTATTACTCAAGATAAATGTGCAGATACCTATGATGGAATACTTACTGAGAACCCAGTCTCACCTGTGAAATCGCGAGATTCATTTTCACCTTAAATCTTCATCAGAGAGGAGTGCATCAGTCCTGACTAACTGGGACTGTCATCATAATTTCATCTGCAATTGGGTATACAAAATTAGCGCTAGGTAATACTCTGCTGTGTACTCAATCGTAGCGAATGAGATTTAGACCACAAATATAACGAACGCAGCGACTACAAACGTGTTTCAGCAAGCGTCAGCGGCATACCTGTGGCGTCACAGATCCCTCATGTCTACAAGTTTCTAGACGGCATTCTGCAAGCGACGGACCGCAGTGTACACGAGCGGGCAAGGAGTTGGTGGCCTTAGTACTGTTCTGGCTTCTATTCACCATCGTCCTGATATCGTTGAGTTCACTCTTTAAGATGACGCTCAGCTGCCTCGTAGAAATAATATGCCGTGTTCACAACACTATTCGACGCAGCACCCTAGAATCTTTGAAGCAGTCTTAACTTGGAGGTTTTGAGAGATCAGTGCACCAATTTACCTTTTTTATTTTGAATTTCCCGTTACCGGTTTCAAGTCGCCTAGATACTCATCATAGAATCATCGAATGGTACAGGGTCGCTATGTGATGCCATAGTATTACTCCCGGTGCACAAAACGTTTTGCACAACATTGTTCATGTTCACCAGCTATCTTAAACACACAACACAGACACATTTCCCAAAATAACCACGTGTAAAGCCAATTAACAATTGGAGCCCATGTGGTATTTGTACTTAAAATATTGGCGTCCACAAGGAGGGGGGACGGATGCTCCATCGTGGAATCTGAGTCCATGGACTTTATCACGTAATTCTCTCGCATTTCCAGTAATGATTGTTTGCGATCCTCCTAAATCGCAGATTTAGCACTGCGGAGTGCAGTGGGAAGTACTGTGGTTATTTACGGTTTTTATCTGTTTCTCCACTTTGAGAGGTTTTAATTTGGCATTTTTGCTTGATCAGTTTTTTCTGTTATCGAACAATATTTTTTCAATCGTTTTGATTTTATTTTCTACTTCAAATTCTTAATTTTTTGTGACAAAGAAACTTAATTGGTGTACTAGCCTTTTTTCCCACAGCTTTACCTACGAATGCATTTCGTACCTACTCCTTTCCGTCTCTTCATCTCCTTCTCCGTATCTCTCTGCCATTTTCCTACACCCCCTCTCTCTGACCATATCTTCCTCCTCTTACCATCTGACCATATCTTTCTTCCCCCTCTCTTTCCATCTCCACCTCCCCCACATCCTTCTTCATCTTACCGCTACCCCTTCCACCTTCCACCTGCCTCATGCATCTCCCCCTCCACCCCTCGCTCTGTTTCCACATCCCCGTCGTTCTCTCCATCCCCACCACTACCCATCTCTCGTCTCCACCCATGCTCACCGGCAAGTGTAGCTCCTCTAATAAAGTTCAGTAAAGAGGGCTGACACAGCTCCCACATTACACCTGTCTTGCAGGTCAGGCTACAGAGCAAGGGCTGGACAATCATTTATTTGGCCCTAAACCGAAAATTGGTTCGTAATAATGAATATTAGTTGAATAAAACGCAGTTAGTTTGATTTTTAATCACAGCTGCAGAAAATGGCTTACATAACACATATGTGGAGTAATTTCAATAAAATAGCAGGTTGCAACAAAAAACGTAATCATGGCAGAATATAACACTGATTACGTTCCTACTCAGTAAAAGAGAACATAAAATAATGGTTACAGGTTTCTTTAAGATCATTTTGTAGGACATAATACAATACTCATTCACCAAAAAGGAGATAAAACGTATTGCTGTAATGAAAGATTGTAAAGCCGAACTTCATATGCAGCAAAAATGTATCACTAATAAAAGACAAATTAAAACAGAAAACAGAACTGCTACTTCATGAATTTGTTTGGCCGTAGACAAAAACAGAGACATTATAGCACTCAAGAGCTTACTAGAGAGAATGTCAAGTATAAAGAGAACCCTTAACGAAGCCTTTACTAAATTTAAAAAGACGTTTGGCAACGTTAGCTGAGACAAACTCTTTGTAATCTTCAAAGATGTACACACAATTTGGAATATTTATCGCATACAAACAACAAAGTGGAAGGATAAATATGAAATGGGAACAATGTAATGCTAAAATTAGAAAAAGATTGAAACAACGTTGCTCATAGTCATTGTTGTTGCTGTGGTCTTCAGTCCAAAGACTGGTTTGATGCAGCTCTCCATGGCATTCTATCCTGTGCAAGCCTCTTCATCTCCAAGTAACTGCTGCAACCTACATCCTTCTGAATCTGCTTAGTGTATTCATTTCTTGGTCTCCCTCTACGCCTTTTATCCTCCATGCTTCCCTCCAGTACTAAATTGGTGATCCCTTGATGCCTTAGCATCTGTCCTACCAACCGATCCCTTCTTCTAGTCAAGTTGTACCACAAATTCCTCTTTTCCCCAAATCTGTTCAGCACCTCCTCATTAGTTACATGATCCACCCATCTAATCTTCAGCATTCTTCTGTAGCACCATATTTCAAAAGCTTCTATTCTCTTCTTGTCTAAACTGTTTAGCGTCCATGTTTCACATCCATACACAGTTATACTCCATGCAAATACTTTCAGAAAAATTCTTCCTGACCCCTAAATCGACACTCTATGTCAACAAATTTCTCTTCTTCAGAAGCGCTTTCCTTGCCATCGCCAGTCTACATTTTATATCCTCTCTACTTCGACCATCCTCAGTTATTTTGCTGCTCAAACAGCAAAACTCATCTATAAAAAGGTTCAAATGGCTCTGAGCACTATGGGGCTTAACATCTGTGGTCATCAGTCCCCTAGAACTTAGAACTACTTAAACCTAACTAACCTAAGGACATCACACACATCCATGCCGGAGGCAGGATTCGAACCTGCGACCGTAGCAGTTGCGCGGTTCCGGACTGAGCGCCTAGAACCGCGAGACCACCGCGGCCGGCACTCATCTACATTTTCTAATCTAATTCCCTCAGCATCAGCTGATTTTATTCGACTACATTCCATTATCCTCTTTTTGCTTTTGTTGATGTTCATCTCATATCCTCCCTTCAAGACACTGTCCATTCCGTTCAACTGCTCTTCCAAGTTCTTTGCTGTCTCCGACAAAATTATAATGTTATCGCCAAACCTCAAGGTTTTTATTTCTCCTCTGTGGATTATAATTCCTACTCCAAATTTTTCTTTGCTTGCTCAATATACAGATTGAATAACATCGAGGATAGGCTACAACCCTGTCTCACTCCCTTCTCAACCACTGCTTCTCTTTCATGCTCCTACACTCTTATAACTGCCCTCTGGTTTATGTACATATGGTAAATAATCTTTCGCTCTCTGTATTTTACCCCTGGCTCCTTTAGAATTTGAAAGAGAATATTCCAGTCAACGTTGTCAAAAGCTTTGTCTAAGTCTACAAATGCTATACCGTAGGTTTGCCTTTCCTTAACCTACCTTCTAAGACAAGTCATAGGGTAAGTATTGCGTTGAGTGTTTCTATATTTCTACGGCATCCAAACTGATCTTCCCCGAGGTCGGCTTCTACTAGTTTCTCCATTCGTCTGTAAAAGAGTATTTTGCAACCGTGACTTATTAAGTCATTATATTTCTTTAATGTTATCAACGAAAATGCTATGAAGTTAAAGTGAGGAATCCCCATTCAAAATACATAATATCTGCAAATCATACTGCGCTAATAGCTGCTTTTTCTGAAAAAAATATAGAAAATGCTATACGAATCTGTAAACATTTTTTAAAAAAAAAGCATTTAAAATTAGAGACAGAAAACAAAAATTAATATACTAAGCAAATGAATGACGAAAGGAAGGCATAACATAAATATTCAAAGAAATGGAAATAACTGATCAGTTTTGTTATTTAGGTCTTTAAGAACTGGAGATGACAGACACTGCTTGGAAATAAAAAATAGCAACAGTAAAACGATTTTTCAAGGATAGAAGCAAACTACCGCTGAACAAATCATATTCTATAGAAAAGAAAAAAGCTCGAAATATTCATCTAGAGCTGGCTTCCGTACACGTGTGAAAGCTAGAAACTGCTGACGACTTGTAGAAAGCGCTAGCAGCCGATAGATCCGTGGCTTTCCAGAAGTCTAAAGAGGAGCATCTGAATAGAAAGAAAATCTAATGAATGTGTTTTGAAACAAAGCAATGAACGAACAGATTTAATAGCAACTGATGAAGAAAGGGAACAGAAAATTTTTGTACGCTTTTTAGACACATCTACATCTACATTATACTCAGCAGCCACCTAATAGTGTGTGGCGGAGCGTGCTTTTTGTACCGCTAACTGATTCCATTTTCCCTGTTCCACTCGCGAATAGCGCATGGGAAGAAAGATTATCGGTAAGCCTCTGTATTGGCTCTAATTTCTCGAATTTTCTCCTCGTGAAGAGAGACGTATGTATGGGAGAAGTAATATGTTGTCCGACTCTTCCCAGAAAGTGGTTCAAAAAATGGCTCTGAGCACTGTGGGACTTAACATCTGTGGTCATCAGTCCCCTAGAACTTAGAACTACTTAAACCTACCTAACCTAAGGACATCACACACATCCATGCCCGAGGCAGGATTCGAACCTGCGACCGCAGCAGTCGCGCGGTTCCGGATTGAGCGCCTTAACCGCTAGACCACCGCGGCCGGCTTCAGAAAGTGCTCTCTTGAAATTTCAATAGTAAATCTCTCCGTGATGCACAGCGCCTCTCTCGCAATGTCTACCAGTGATGTTTGTTTAGCATCTCCGTAACGCTCTCGCGCCGACAAAACGATCCTGTGACGAAATGCGCTGCTCTTCGTTGGATCTTCTCTATCTTTTCTATCAGTCCTACCAGGTATGGATCCGAGACGGATAAACAATACTTCATGAATCGGTCGAACAAGCGCCTTACAAGACAATTCCTTCGTGAATGAGTTACATTTCCTTAAGATTCTTCCTATGACTCTGATTTTGGCATCTGCATTTGCTACTATTTATTTATGTAGTATTCCATTTAGGGTCGCTCTGCATAGTTACTCCTAGATACTTTATGGTAGATATTTTTTTCCAGTGGTCTGTTATCAATATTGTAACTGTAAGCAGTGGATTTCTTTTCCTACGTATGCGTAATATATTAGATTTATTTACGTTCGGGGTCAACTGCCGGAGCCTGCACCATTCATCAATACTCTAGCGGTCATTCTGAAATCGTTACTGTCATCTGGCGTCTGCTGCGTTTCAGAGAACTGCATCATCTGCGAGCAGCCTTAAAGAGCATCCGACGCTTTCTACTAGACCATTTTTGTATATTGTGAACAGTAATGATCCTATCACGCTTCCTTGAGGTACTCCGGAAAATACGTTTACAACGTTTTTTTAAGCTATTTGAAGCAAAATCAGTATTTTCGAAAAGGAAATCAAAGCGAGACAAGATATAAAATAGATGTATTGAAGGTAACACAACGCCGAAACTATCGACAAATGAAGACACCGCAAAATGATGAAGAGTAGTATCTTCTGCAGACTGTAGCCTTCAGAAGGTGGTTGACTGGTTGTGGTCTTACTTTCGTTTGTTAAGTTCAGTAAGGTTTCGGCTGTTTGTGACGGAGCTGATACGTATGACGGACAAAATGTTAGTCAGCGCCGGGAGACATGTCGCTAATACAATGTAACACCATCTGTAGCCGTGATAATGGCCCTAGTTCGGCAACGAAGAGCGTGCGCTCAAGTTTCTTCTAGTATGCTGTACTCTGCTGAAGCCAATCATTGATGATTTGATCCCATATAGCTACCAAATTGTATGTTCATTGCTCTTTGCTGTAAGATTGAGATCAGGTCTGGCCAGTCGAGATGCGACATGGTGTCTGAATGTTAGTCAGACCAGGATAGCAGGCGTGCTGTCCTGTGAAAATTGTCTGTAATGCGGGACTGTCCACATCACACATGAGAATATGGGAGAAACGGCCGTACTTTGAAAGTTCTACGACTTATAGTTGATGTTGAGCAGCGTCGTGCTACATAAGCCGAGCATGCACGGTATTCGTTACTTTCTCGAAATTATAGATATACAGGGTGTTTCAAAAATGACCGGTATATTTGAAACGGCAATAACAACTAAACGAGCAGCGATAGAAATACACAGTTTGTTGCAATATGCTTGGGACAACAGTACAATTTTCAACAACAGATGGCGCTGCACGTGATGTGAAAGATATAGAAGACAACGCAGTCTGTGGGTGCGCCATTCTGTACGTCGTCTTTCTGCTGTAAGCGTGTGCTGTTCACAACGTGCAAGTGTGCTGTGGACAACATGGTTTATTCCTTAGAACAGAGGATTTTTCTGGTGTTGGAATTCCACCGCCTAGAACACAGTGTTGTTGCAACAAGACGAAGTTTTCAACGGAGGTTTAATGTAACCAAAGGACCGAAAAGCGATACAATAAAGGGTCTGTTTGAAAAATTTCAACGGACTGGGAACGTGACGGATGAACGTGCTGGAAAGGTAGGGCGACCGCGTACAGCAACCACAGAGGGCAACGCGCAGCTAGTGCAGCAGGTGATCCAACAGCGGCCTCGGGTTTCCGTTCGCCGTGTTGCAGCTGCGGTCCAAATGACGCCAACGTCCACGTATCGTCTCATGCGCCAGAGTTTACACCTCTATCCATACAAAATTCAAACGCGGCAACCCCTCAGCGCCGCTACCATTGCTGCACGAGAGACATTCGTTAACGATATAGTGCACAGGATTGATGACGGCGATATGCATGTGGGCAGCATTTGGTTTACTGACGAAGCTTATTTTTACCTGGACAGATTCGTCAATAAACAGAACTGGCGCGTATGGGGGACCGAAAAGCCCCATGTTGCAGTCCCATCGTCCCTGCATCCTCAAAAAGTACTGGTCTGGGCCGCCATTTCTTCCAAAGGAATCATTGGCCCATTTTTCAGATCCGAAACGATTACTGCATCACGCTACCTGGACATTCTTCGTGAATTTGTGGCTGTACAAACTGCCTTAGACGACACTGCGAACACCTCGTGGTTTATGCAAGATGGTGCCCGGCCACATCGCACGGCCGACGTCTTTAATTTCCTGAATGAATATTTCGATGATCGTGTGATTGCTTTGGGCTATCCGAAACATACAGGAGGCGGCGTGGATTGGCCTCCCTATTCGCCAGACATGAACCCCTGTGACTTCTTTCTGTGGGGACACTTGAAAGACCAGGTGTACCGCCAGAATCCAGAAACAATTGAACAGCTGAAGTAGTACATCTCATCTGCATGTGAAGCCATTCCGCCAGACACGTTGTCAAAGGTTTCGGGTAATTTCATTCAGAGATTACGCCATATTATTGCTACGCATGGTGGATATGTGGAAAATATCGTACTGTATAGTTTCCCAGACCGCAGCGCCATCTGTTGTTGACAATTGTAACTACTGTAATTTCGAAAGTTTGTCTGCCTGAAAATGTACTGTTGTCCCAAGCATATTGCAACAAACGGTGTATTTCTATCGCTGCTCGTTTAGTTTGTATTGCCATTTCAAATATACCGGTCATTTTTGAAACACCCTGTACTATCCTTGCACTTGACCACTCTACACAAGGACAACACTGAAGCAGCAAAGCACAACTTAGAAGTATTCCTGGCAACATTTGTTTACTTATTAATGGGTCGTCAACGTAGGGAAGTTGTAGGACAGTTTTGGGATCTTGAAATAGAATTGAGCCGTGTGCGGCTCACGTAGATGCCTTTCATAGCTTGGCATCTTGCGATAGTAGTAGTGGTGTCTCGTTTTCTTAGTGTGATCACTGGCGCCACTACGTTGGCTCGCCTTGTCTGTCCGTGAGTGGCAGCAGCAGCGCTTATCGATAGGACGTACTGTGGTACCATCTTTGGAGCGGCCTCTAGTATTTCCGGGTCGTCGTGTGTCAAGTTAGTGAAGCTGGGACGGAGCAGCAGTGAAGCTGGACAGCGAGTACTCGCCCGACCGCTGACGACACACGCGCACTGTCCGACGGAAGGATGCGGTCGCGAGAGTGCACGACCACATCTAGGACCGGATTCAGCGAGTTTTAGTTGAATGGACTGTGATAGTCGAGTAGTGCAACTTTCACCTGTGTGTCTGTGTCTACCCATCAAGGTGACCTCATGGCAATAAGTTGTCAGTCGACGATTTATACTCACAAGGGAACCTCCCCATCGCACCCCCCTCAGATTTAGTTACAAGTTGGCACAGTGGGTAGGCCTTGAAAAACTGAACACAGATCAATCGGGAAAACAGGAAGAAGTTGTGTGGAACTATGAAAAAAATTAGTAAAATATACCAACTGAGTAGTCCATGCGAAGATGGGCAACATCAAGGACACTGGGAGTCCTGAAGCGCCGTGGTCCCGTGGATAGTGAGAGCAGCTACGGAACGAGAGGTCCTAGGTTCAAGTCATCCCTCGAGTGAAAAGTTTAATTTTTTATTTTCAGTTTATGTGATAAACTCTTATGTTTTCATCACTTTTTTGGGAGTGATATCACATCCACAAGAAAACCTAAATCGGGCAAGGTAGAAGAATCTTTTTACCCATTCATCAAGTGTACAAGTTAGGTGGGTCGACAACATATTCCTGTCATGTGACGCACATGCCGTCACCAGTATCGTATAGAATATATCAGACGTGTTTTCCCGTGGAGGAATCGGTTGACCTATGACCTTGCGATCAAATGTTTTCGGTTCCCATTGGAGAGGCACGTCCTTTCGTCTACTAATCGTACGGTTTTGCGGTGCGGTCGCAAAACACAGACACTAAACTTATTGCAGTGAACAGAGACGTCAGTGAACGAACGGACAGATCATAACTTTGCGAAAATAAAGAAAGTAAAATTTTCAGTGGAGGGAAGACTTGAACCAAGGACCTCTCGTTCTGTAGCTACTCATGCTAACCACGGGACCACGGCGCTCCTGAGCTCACATTCTCCTCGATGTTGCATATGTTGCACATGGACTACTCAGTTTGTATATTTTACTAATTTTTTTCACGGTTCACACAACTTCTTCCTGTTTTCTCGATTGATCTGTGTTCAGTTTTTCAAGGCCTATCCACTGTGCCAACTTATAACTAAATCTGAGGGGGGGTGCGATGTGGAGGTTCCCTTGTCAGATCTTTCCCGTGCCTGACTTGAGTGGGTTGGTTAGTCGTTCGGTCTGTCGTCGCAACGGTCTTCCGTTCGCTTCTGGCTTCTCTGTGTTTGTGCCGACTTAAAATTCGTCCGTGTTGTTTCACAGTGACTGGTTTTAGTATTGTTTGAGATATTGTGGAATTGTCTTGGCGGATCCGTGTGTATCTTGTGTGGTTTGTAATGTCCAGTTATTTAAATGCTGCCTGCGTTCTGGTGTCGGTAATTCCGCTTGGGACGGAGCAGCGAGGAGGTCCGCAGCGCGCGGGCAGGCCGGGACCGCTGGTGGTGTGCAGCCACTGTCGGACCGAGGGGTTGTAGCCAACGACCGAACGCAACACGTTTGAAGTCGAGTGAACCGTATCAAGTACTGAAACCTCCACTGTTTGAGATCTCGCTGTTGTTTGCTTGTGGCTGCTCCCAGGGTCGGTGAGACCAACCACAACAAGTGGAGTCTGTCTGGTTGGCGGAAGCTATTAGCAGCCTTCTAATCTTTGGTGTTAGTTTGGATTTAGTATTATTCTTATTAGTGAAGGGCAACAAGCAGTATTTTCTGCCTTATGGCCACTGACCCCCCAGTTACCGCCCTGGATTTTAGCATACGTTTCCGTCAGTGTACCTTCTCTCATCATGTTGATGTTGTCCGACACGGCGTGTAGTTCGACAGGCTCTTGAATTGTACTGTGCATATGTTTTTGGGAGGTCTACCTTGGTTCTAGGGTTTCCTTCGGCCTTGGGTGTGTTTCTGAAGACTTGGTGCTGTCTGTCTCTTCGCCCTTGCCTAAAAACATTCCGCCGTTGTACCGGTGATCGGACGTTAGGTGGATTGGTTAGTCGGTGGATTGGTTAGTCGGTCGGTCGGCGCTTAAGCTACCCCTAGTGTGAGTTGCCATCCTGTTATGTGAGTACAACCGTTGGCTGCCTGTCTCACCGTTTACACAGCTGAAGTCACCTTCCTCAGGTCGATCCAGGGAGCACTGTCTGTGGATCACTCTGTCTTATTTGGACAAGTCGTCATAATTGTTTAAAATTTACTCTAATGTTTTAACATGTTATTCCCTTCCCAATTTGTAATTCCGGCCTTCAGCCGTTAATTGTTTGTAACACTGCTTGTGGCCTTCAGCCGACAATAACTTGCAATTCTTCTAATAAGGCTATCAGCCGCCAGTGCAGTAAAATCTTTTTAAAAATTATTGATGAGCGTCTGTTTATTAAAAAAATAAAATGTGTTTTCTGTGCAACCAATTGTAACTGATTAGGCCCCATCCACACCTTTCCTGCTATCCCCAAGTCCCACGTTTCAAGAAGTGAAGTCTTCTTTTATCAGAATTTTATTTCCTCTTAAGTTTAACAAAAGTTCATCAAAAATTATCAGACAAACAATACCGATTGAATTACGAATTAGATTGACAAAAATGTGACGGTAACGCTGTGGGAGGTAGCAAATGGATGAAAGACTGCGTATAGAATGAAGCACCAAGATATCCTTATATCTGCGCTTCGCAGATATGACATCATCGAAACAATATATAAATTCGAATTAAATCAGCAACACAAGTCGGGTACCAAAAACGTAAGAGAAGCAAGCTGCCCGTATTACGCATTGCACTGTCATGAATAGCCATTCCAAAATTCAAAGGCGAGGGCATGATTGCAAGCCCTTGTCCATGTGATGGACGAGAAATGCAACAAAATTTACGAAAAACCGAGGAAAGGGCAGAAAACTTCCCATTGTTTGCACATGAGAACCACATTTTTCCATCAGAAGTTTGCACTGGGCTGAGAGAGTTTTATTTTGTTCGGGCCGCGAATGCCATGTGCTCAATGGCACGACGCAATCTCCTTGGGTAAACCAAATTTTTGGAGCGAAACTTAACCGACGTTCTCACACTAGACAAGCTGCATGATGGTGTCTGGGCATTTGAAGTTAGTACAGAAAAGCAAAAGCGTCATGCTCATATTATTTGCAGGGTGGGAGGCGAGGCGGATGTGGCTTTCACTGTCCAGCGTGTGAGCCAGCGCTGGCCATGTTCACGCAATGGCAGCAGTGGAGGTCACACCCAGGCTTCCGCGAAGATTGCTCAAAATCCCAGGGAGGCGTTCTGGACGCAATAAGATACACAGACTTCCCTCTGTCGACGATGGGGACCAGAGACCGTACTGGGGCCCGACTGCACTGCTAGGAAGGTGCAAAATTTCCTCTCCAAGTATACTTTTCCAGTGTCCACGTGGCCCTAGAATGAACTGATATCGCTTAGTGATACGTGGCAGTAATGTCCAGCTTGATGACCAAGAATACTGAACTGAATATTTTGGTTCGTATTCACGGTAACTTGATTGAGTGTACCTGTCATGGTACGTATAACACTCCCCAAAACGGTTCACAGCAGCGGCCAAACTATCAACACACTGCGGATTAGACGCCTCAGTCGGCTGCCGGTACACTTGACGCCTAGTATCATTTGCAAAGAGGCAAAATCGCGTTTCGTCGGACCATACATTGCGCCTCCAATCACTCTCTGTCCAGTTTATGTGTCGTTGGGTCCACTGAAGACGTGCAGCTTTGTGTTCCAATATGAGTAATGGCTTTTTGCGAGGTACTCGACTCCAAATATTAATTGTTTTACCACGTTCTCTCGGAAATTGGCAGCAGATGGTCCTTCATTGACTGACAGCAGCTTCTCTCGGGATTGAAACCGATTGTCATTGAAGAGTCTTGACACTCCTCCATTGAGGGACACAAGAGCGGGTTTGAAACCTAAATACTTCTACATTCTCAAACTGCACATTTCTGAATTTCTTACTGATGAGTTTATTTCTTTCAAACTTTTTGTTTATGCATGCTATGGAATAGTGTACAATCACTTGAAACCCTAAACACGTTTAATATCAATACATTTTATATAATTTTCTTATCCCGATAAAACATGGTCAGTCTGAATATTGAGGGTAAATCTTCTGGGATGTTAGGCTGCGTCATGTTCCTCTAGAATTTCACCTAACTGTTAATCTTACTGGGAACAGCAGGAGATCCTGAAGGAGATCCCAGGAGAGGGACCAAACGTCGATCGTGTAGAATAAAATAAGGTGTAATATGGCACAGCCTAACAATCTACAAGATTTTTACCTCCAACGACAACAGCCACGAAAGCTCCCTGACTTACATAATTTGAACATTAGCCTCATTTACACCTATCCAACTGCATTTGCTACTCGTTTCATTTTTGTCAACGACAGTCAAATTATCCCCCTCGACAAATCCTACTAACATGTGGCATTAATTACAGGTATACACTGACGGAAGAAAAACTCGCAACACCAATGAGTAGTGCAACATAAAAGAAGGTTGGTAGGCGTGTTTCTACATGTGAAAGATGACATCTATCCAAATTTCGCGTTAGTCACGTAAGAGTGACGCTAGTAGTGGCGCTATGACGATCTAAATCAGGTTTGCTTTAAATATACGCTGTAGTTACCTTCGATACTGAACGTCGTTAGTTGATGTTAGTCAAGAATGCCTTTAAGTAGACAAACACGCCATTATCAACACCTCACTGAATTTGAATGAGGTCGAATAATACGGCTACGAGAAGCTGGACGTTCCATCCGCGATACTGCAGGAGGACTTAGCAGGAATGTAGCCACTGTACGTGACTGCTGGTAGCGTGGTCACGAGAACGTACGATTGCAAGGAGACCGGGCTCCGGACGGCGTGTGGAACTATAGAGAGGGAAAACCAAAGTGTTAAGCCTATTGTACTGCAGCTGCAGCAGCAATTTAAGCAGATGTTGGCACCACGAACCGTCACAAATCGGTTACTTCCAGGACACTTCCGTTCAAAAATGTTCAAATGTGTTTGAATTCCTAAGGGACCAAACAGCTGAGTCATCGGTCCCTAGACTTACGTACTACTTAAACTATACACACACCCATGCCCGAGGGAGGACTCGAACCCCTTGCGGGAGGGGCCGCGCAATCCGTGACATGGCGCCTCAAACCACGCGACCACTCCTCGCGGCGACAGTTCCGTGCCAGACGACATATAGCGTGCATTCCACTGACCCCAAACCACCGCTATTTCCAGCTTGAGTGGTGTCAAGCGACAGATCATAGACGGCAGGATGGAGGTATACTGTGGTTTCTGATGAAATCTGCTTCTGCCTCAGTGCCAGTGATGGCTGTGTATGCCAGTCGAGAGTCTGCAACCAACCTGTCTGGGTGCTAGACACATTGGACCTGCACCTGGAGTTATGGTCTCCGGTGCGATTTCGTATGACACCAGGAGCACTCTGGTGGTTAACGCAACCACGTTGATGGCAAATTTGTACGTTAAGCTGGTAATTCGACCTGTTGTGGTGCCATTCATGAACAACATTTCCAGGGAGTGATTTCCCACAAGATATCGCTCGCCCACATACCGATTTTGTAACCCAACATACTCTTCAGAGCCGACGTCTGTGGCCGAGCGGTTCTAGGCGCTTCAGTCTGGAACCGCGCGACCGCTCTACGGTCGCAGGTTAGAATCCTGCCTCGGGCATGGATGTGTCTGATGTCCTTAGGTTAGTTAGGTCTGATCTATTTCCAATCGAACATATAAGGCACGCCATCGGACGAAAGTCTAGCATCATCCACAACCAGTATTAACCGTCCCTGTAGTGACCGACCAAGTGCAATAGGCATGGAACTCCATACCACAAACTAATATCCGATACCCGTACTATACAGTGCATGTACGTTTGCGTGCTTGCCTTGACCATTTCACATTTGCAACGGCTTATCTCGCGCTTACATTAACCTGTGAACTTTCAATGTTAATCTCTTAAATATGCAAAAGATTTGGTACGTACGACGCCCGCACTGGGGCGCTGTAGCTTATACATAGGCGTAATGATATGGAAAGAAGGGTAAGATGGGAAGCAACTAAATGAATGGGAGAAAAAGTAAGTATGAATCTCACATACTAGTAAAAATACGTGCCGCAATAGGCATAAAGACAGTGGTAGATATGCTAATTTGATTAGTCGCTTCCCCTCTTGTTGTTAGCCGTCTTTCCATATTATTATTCCTTTGTATAATCTACGGCGTCCAAACAGATTTTTGTGTGTTTTCTCGCTCTTACGTTACTACACCCACATTTTGGATTTGTGATGATTTTTATACGTTGTATTGTTATTTTTGTCATTAGCAGTTAATGTATCATACATCTGACGATTTACTTAGCATGGTCTATATTACCACGAATTTTCATCACTGCTGCCGTTGTTTTTATCACTTGTTCATTCATTTTGCCCACGTACCATTGTTGCCTAAAAACGTTACATATTGTCACAATCCTGAGAATTATTTAGCCTATCGGTGTACCACAGCTCTTTCATATTCTATTACGTCCTTAAATGATTGTAAGCGCTCGGGGCTGGTAACCCCTCACTGGCTGTTAAGAGCGCTCCCACCCTAGACGGCTAAAATTAAAGCAGCTTGCCACAGCCAACCGGGACTGTGGACACCAACAGACCACTGTGATTTTAATAATAAGAGTCCATTCAGTCTCCGAACGTGTAAGGCGTGGGAAACATTCGATGCTGCTGCAGGTGCTCCTTGACTAATATGGATACTGAGGGAGTGCGGAAAAGGGGGGGCGGAGGAGTGAAGGTAGCAAATGAAAACAAAAACAATAGCAAGCTTAACAGAAATAATTGTTAAAATTTTTTTTTCATATAACATGTTTTAAGTCGGGCTGAAAAGATAAAATAACTTCGCCTGACCCCATACAGATTCCTAGTCCCATACAGGTGGTTGTAAAAAATTCGTGAGGGTATGCTGCCAGCCGGTGTGACCGTGCGGTTCAGTCTGGAACCGCGTGATCGCTACGGTCGCACGTTCGAACCCTGCCTCGGGCATGGATGTGTGTGATGTCCTTAGGTTAGTTAGGTTTAAGTAGTTCTAAGTTCTGGGCGACTCATGACCTCAGAAGTTAAGTAGCCTAGTGCTCAGAGCCATTTGAACTATTTTTTGAGGGTATGCTTTTAAAGCTATGAAAATACTTGTGCGATTTATAACAAAGAAAGTGACGCTAATGCACGTGGTGAACTATTCATGCATCTATTATTTATTACATGTGCATCACACTTTTTGTTAAAATTCTACAAGTAGTTTCATGGCTATTCAAAACGCACAGTCACAGGTTTTCGGAACTATCTGTACAGACTTAGGAACCCCTATAGGGTTAGGACAAATCGTTTTGTATGTTTTAGTCCGATTTAGAAACGTTTATATTAAAATTTTATTTTTATTTAAATAATTTTTTCTGCTTGTTAATCTCATTTCTGGCATATATCACAGCACATGTCACACAAAATTTTTATAACTGAGTAAAAATCTGCATCATCAGGTACCCGCTGAGCATAGGTCTCACGATGATGTGGCCTTGCTACAAGTTTCTGACTTGTCCCTCTCGTTCTTAACTCACAGTATCTCAATACATCAGATTCCAGTCGCGATATATGCGATTCAGTAGACTCAGTTCTTCTTGTTTGAGCATAATGAAGTGTGTCACTAGCAACGAGAGAGATACGCTCTTCAGTCATTTCATTTGCTCTTGCTTGAGCACAGTGCACGTCATTGGCAAGTCGGGAGGAAAGTACATCCATCGGCTCGATCGATATCGCTTGAGCCATTCGTTCCTTGGCATTCTCATGTTCAACATTGTGTTGCTTTTCAGACATGTCTTCAGCTCGCTTACATCCTTTGGCTAATCTTGCATGCTTACTTGCTCCCTGTTCCTGTTGAAGGTTCTCTTGTCAGTTTTGGCGCTCCTTCTCTTTGTGTCGCTTGCACTGGATGTCAGTTTCCTTGACTATCGAAGTAATATTAGCTAATGTACTACTCACTATCATTATTTTGTTGTAGCAGGCTAATGTGACCAGTATCTGACAAGGATTGGGAACGCCTCGAAGAACCAGCTGAGACTGGCCCACAAGTCAGAGGCCATCAATAGCAGTTAGTTGAGCGTGAGCAGGAGGACAACAACAAGAAGAAAATGGACAACAGAAGCGGCATGGCAGAATAATGAAGTTCAAACGAGTAATCCAAGAAAGAAAACCTAAGGTGTAGCGAAATCTAACATAAAAACCAATGGTGTGTAATGAGAACGATACGAGAGCATACTGATTAGACAACCAAAGGCAGAGTTGCGGCACAGCTAGCTTTATAGTGCAGTAGTAGTGGCTGGTAAGGTGGGTGTGGCACTGCAGCGCTATGAGGCTGGTGCTGCAGAGGTGATGCTACAAAGTACTGCTAGCAGATACAGCAGTGCCATGTAGTAGCTGTCAGCAAGCTACATCCACAACATCTCGAACACATTCTAATACTACCCGCACAACTTGCTGGTCGTGCAGGGCAGTCGAGATGTTAGGCATTACCAACCGTTTTGAGCCCCACCCCGAACCTATGGGGTTTAAGTGGATCAGTCAGACAAGAAATCGAGTTAGTAATGCGTAGTCATCCAGTTCTGATCTATATTTAAAACTTCAGCTCTGTAGCTCATCAGGAAGTTAGTTTAAAATCAGTTGAAAGTACAGATGCTACAAAGTATTGCTAGCAGACACAGCAATCAAACGTGTTAAAAATGGATGTATTGCGAGATTACAGGTTCGCAATGACGGCAGTCTTCGCTAATGTTACACATTGATAAAGAAGAGTACATAATTATAAAACGTAGCTTCAGTGCGTAGATGTTACATGATCACAAGCACATTTACCATCGCTGTAAATGGTTCAAATGGCTCTGAGCACTATGGGACTTAACATCTGAGGTCATCAGTCCCCTAGAAATTGGAACTACTTAAACCTAACTGACCTAAGGACATCACACACATCCATGCCTGGGGCAGAATTCGAACCTGCGACCGCAACTGTCGCGCGGTTACAGACTGAAGCGCCTAGAAAAGCTCGGCCACACCGGCCAGCGAGTATTTTTCTGGAGCCCAATCTTACCTGCTCCGACATCGGCTTCTAATAGTTTCTCCATTCTTCTGTAAATAATTCCTGTCAGCACTTTGCAACCATGACTGACTGAACTGATTGTTCTGTTGTATTCACGTCTGTCAGCACCAAATTTCAATGGAGTTGGAACTATTAGATTTTTCTTGTAGTCTGAGAGTATTTCGCCTTTCTCCTGCAAACCAAGTGGAATAATAATAATCATGTCGTGTGACGAGGGCCTCCCGTCGGGTAGACCGTTCGCCTGGCGCAAGTCTTTCGATTTGACGCCACTTCGGCGACTTGCGCGTCGATCGGGATGAAATGATGATGATTAGGACAACACAACACCCAGTCCCTGAGCGGAGAAAATCTCCGACTCAGCCGGGAATCGAACCCGGGCCCTTAAGACTGACATTCTGTCACGCTGACCACTTTTTTTAAATCTCATTTTTTGTTCGTTATAGTTCGTTGCAGTTGTTCGTGGCGGACGTCACCTGACGCCCGTTGAAGTTGGTTATTGATCCATTCACTCAGTTTTTTTATTACAGAGGGCAGCTAACCCGCTGACCGAACACGCTGAGCTACCGTGCCGGCTCACTCAGCTACCAGGGGCGGACCAAGTGGAATAATTTTGTCATTGCTGGCTCCCCCATTAATTGTGAGGGATTGTCGTCTACTGCAGGGGCCTCCTTTCGACTTGGCTCTTTCACCACTCTGTCAAATACTTCTCGCAGTATATCTCCAATCTCATCTACTTCCACTTCCCTTTCTATAATAAGGTCTTCAAGAGGCGATAGTAGAAGATAATAAAAGCAAGCAGTGACATAGTACAACTGCCCCTTTACAAATACTGAGTACACGAGGCCCAAGAATAGTAAATTTATTTTCTGGCTTTAGGGCTTCTGCCGCTTGATTCTGCGAAGACGGCCCGAGTTCTTCACGGTCCTCTCAATCAGCATCTAGTTAGCTGCCAGAACTCAGATGCCTCATCAGTTTAGGCGGCAGATGCGGTAAGATTAGTGAAGTTAGCCGCCGTCACTTCACGGCGTCGCGTGCACCTCGCCGGAGTTTGGAACCTCAGAGAGCGTAAGTAATAATCAGCGGCACTTCGCAAATCCCTCAAAGATATTCATTAACGTCGTTGAGCTCGACTTTCGTCGGCTGCTTTTCTCCGATTTTACATTTAGATGGAGCGAAATCAAGCGGGTCTTTGCATGCAAAATTGTCGTCTCATTTCAACAAGAATGGAAGTTCCCAAATGAGTGATGCCCCTGGCTTCATGAAAGCGTCTTTGAATACAAAAGCCGTCGAAAGCCTCAGTAATTTATAAAACAGTTATTTCTATAATTATAAAATAATTTTTTATGATTCTATAAGATTTTTCACGTCAGGCTCATACAAAACTTCGAAGTGAGAGCAATTATCTCAAAATCAGAATTTAAACAGTGGTCAGTTCGTTTTAGGAATAACAAATTAACACGAAGTTCGGCAGCACTGAGTCGACGTATGTTATAGAAACGAAAAGAAGAGGACGGGAAACTGAAAAAAATAAAATTGGTTACTTAATGAGGTATAACATTCAGTGAGTTCCGTTAAACCGCCGACATTCTTCCCTAAATAATTGACATCTACAGTACCACAGAGCAGAAATATCTAAGGTATGATCTTTAGATTCGCAGAACACAATTTTTGTTGTGAATGTATATCATCCCCAGCAGTCGCGGAGCGGTAGTGTAGATTCTTAAAGATTCCATCCAAAAGTACCATGAATTTTTTATACTCCTTTCATAGGCATCTTAAACAGTGTGCATTCCATATCTATAATGAATTTGGTTTAAAGCTTTGAGAAGATAAACGGAAGAGTATTTCGCTTGTTTGCAACACCTGTCAGTGCTCTGGTGGTTTTTTATATCTTCCTGTAGACAGAGAAGGGATAGATACTAGTTTTTAGGCTTTGTACCGAATTAGCTGCATTTTTGTTGTGATAAATTATGCTGCCATGGCATTGCGAAACGGCTTCCTAGTGCATCAATATGAAAATGTTCCGAAAAATCGAATTGGGGGTTATGACATGTAGTAAATTAGCGATTTATTACACTTCAAAAATCTTTTTAGGAACTAAATTCTTCCAATATTATTTTACAGCGTAGTATTTTAAATATTTGTTCATCTTAGAGAAACACAATAATTAATCGCATATAACAATTCAACAAGTCGTACGAATTGTTAAAAACCATTCTGCAGCCATGGTCACATAAAATATTTCTTTATTTAAGACAGCCGGTTTCAACAGACTTTGCTGTCATCTTAAGGTCTTAAAAATCTTTTTGTTGTTTCATTTCCCGATGAAAATCAAGCACAAACTGTCAAGCGAATAAAAATCAGCACATTATGAAAGGTTCGTCATCGGTAAAATATTTAAAAACATAAAGAACCTTGTTCAGAAGGCCCTGTCAATATACATATTGCTCACAGACGTTTGATACATCACACAAACATGGTACACAATAGCGAAATGAGAAAATTCAACGTCGTAGAAAATTTTTGACTGCTGCAAAATAAGCGGAATAGTTTGGAAAACTACATAATACGAAATAATTACTCAGAATGTCACATATAGGGCGTTTCACAATTCCTGTTATCAGCTTCTACGGGTTGCACAGGGGAATTAATAGATTTGATCAGGAACCCATGTCCAGAAATGTTTGTCTTAAAATAAGTTTGAAATTCGATCACTTTCAGTTAATGTGCTTCACAACAACTGCTGCGAAAAATTGGGACGTTCGCAACGAGGAGGGTTGACTGTGGTGCTCCACGGGTACTTAAAAAAAAAAAAAAGTAGAACACAGGTCAGAGCTCATTGTCAGAGCGGTGTGCACAACGTGAAGCGAGAGATTTGACAGTGATCCCATCTTCAAAGTTATTTCACACCCTAACGATGCATCACCTAGGTTCCGAGAGTTCCGGAAGCTGCACAGAACATTGGTATAGAGACAAACATAAACATCATTTCCGCTCTTTTTATTGCTCATGAAAACCACAATTGCATGTTGTACCACCATACACCGAGACGTTCAGAGGTGGCCCAGATTTCTGTACACACCGGTACCTCTAATATCCATCCAGTAGTACGTCCTTTTCATTGATGCATGCCTGTATTCATCGTGGCATCAAGGCACAAGTTCATCAAGGCACTGTTGGTCCAGATTGTCCCACTCCTCAACGGCGATTCGGCGTAGATTCTTCAGAGAGGTTGGTGGGTCACGTCGTCTACAGACAGCCCTTTCCAATCTATCCCAGGCATGTTCGATAGGGTTCATGTCTGGAGAATATGCTGACTACTCTAGACGAGCGAAGTCGTTATCATGAAGGAAGTCATTCATAAGATGTGCACAATGGGGGCGTGAACTGTCGTCCATGAAGACGAATGCCTCGCCAATATGCTGCCGATATGGTTCCACTGTCGGTCGGAGGATGGCATTCACGTATCGTACAGCCGTTACGGCGCCTTCCATGACCACCAGCGGCAAACGTCGGCCCCACATAATGCCACTCCAAAACAGGAGGTAACCTCCACCTACCTGCACTCACTGGACAGTGTGTCTTAGGTGTTTAGCCTGACCGAGTTGCCTCCAAACACGTCTCCGACGATTGTCTGGTTGAAGGCATATGCGACACTCTTCGGTGAAGAGAACGTGATGTCAATCCTGAGCGGTCCATTCGGCATGTTGTTGAGCCCATCTGTACCGCGCTGCATGGTTCATGGTTGCAAAGATGGACCTCGCCATGGACGTCGGGAGTGAAGTTGCCCATCATGCAGCCTATTGCCCACAGTTCGAGTCGTAACCCGACGTCCTGTGGTTGCACTAAAAGCTTTATCCAACATGGTGGCTTTGCTGTCAGGGTTCCTCAGAGTCATAATCCGTAAGTAGCGGTCAGCCACTGCAGTAGTAGCCCCTGGGCGACCTAAGCGAGGCATGTAATCGACAGTTCCGGTCTCTCTGAATCTCCTCCATACCCGAACAACATAGCTTTGGTTCACTCCAAGACACCTGGACACTTCCCTTGTTGAGAGCCCTTCCTGGCACATAGTAACAATGTGGACGCGATCGAACCGCGTTATTGACCGTCTAGGCATGGTTGAACTACAGATAACACGAGCCGTATACCTCCTTCCTGGTGGAATGACTGGAACTGATCGGCTGTCGGACCCCCTCCGTCTAATAGGCGCTGTTCATGCATGGTTGTTTACATCTTTGGGCGGGTTTAGTGAGATCTCTGAACAATCAAAGGGACTGTGTCTGTGACACAATATCCACAGTCAAAGTTTATCTTCAGGAGTTCTGGGAACCGGGGTGATGCAAAACTTTTATGATCTGTGTACTACGTCCTTTCTACAACTCCTAGATTTCTATAATACGGATTACCTACAATAGGGAGTGTGAAATACGCTGTGTACATGTTATCTGCATGTGAGCATTGCTCTAAATACATATACTCCCACATTAGAACTTGTGTCATAAACGTATGGCGAAACAGTCATAATTATCCCTACGACTTTACGCCTTTATTAGACTGTTTGTCAGTATTGCTCAGCACATAAAGCGCCTCTTACTAGTATGTTAACTATACTTACACCTTCGTAGTACTTAATGAACGATAAGTAACGTTTCCTACTACAATGACTGTAGATTTGCAACAGTAGCAGGAACAATTATTGATTACTGATACTTATAAATATGTGAAAACAGAGTAAATACGTGTAATAATGAAGTTTATGTCTTACAAGAGCAGGATGTAAATAACAATTTATTACCACAATCACGTGCATATTTGGGTTTGATGTTGGCGACATCCATAGTGCGCTATGCTCACTCCACAAATATTCCTTCACTACGCAAGATATTTATTCGCATTTAAGAGTGTCGCGTAATAACACCACATAACAGAAAACAAAACTTTAAAAATAATTATATACGTTACAACATATTCACATTTCGGTCTTTAGTATGGAAATATGCAAGAAATTAAGTTAGTTGTTACATGACACTTTCTAGAATTCACATTACATTTTTTTTTTTTTGCTTTAAGTTTTGTGTCAAAACATTCTCAAAAGCTTTACATATTTAGATTTTGAGGAAATTCACGCACTTAATGATGGATACAACAGGGTGCGAACCCTGTACTGATATACGCTTGATAACGAATCATGGCGCCTCCATCAACTACGGTATGCTCAAACTGTGCAGTTAGCTACCTCTTTTAAAGCTTTAATCGCCGAAATTTAATTAACTGACATTTAGTTATAACAAATTCTAACAAAAACGATACGAGTCACGAATCTTCAATGTGTCGTTGACTTAAAAAGAGTTACTCCAATAAAATGCAAGTTATGACGCGAAAACTACTAAATACGAAAATTTTTTAACCACCAATGTGATGATTCCTGTCATTTTAACACAACAAACCGTATCAATAACGATTCATTCTCGAGATATTCAATGTGCTGGCGCTTCGAAACAGTATTTATTCATAGGGTGGAACATATAACATAAAACCCACAGAATATGGGTCTCTACTGAACACGGCAAATACAGTATGGCGTTTTGCTTTCTGCTTGAGACGTAGGGAGCGTTCGTGCTTCCTATTGTTTCTACTTTACTTAACATGTTGCTGAAATATAGCAAAACTTACTTTGTGACTCACGTGACAAAACGGCTCTTCGACGTGAAATAGTTCACTCGTCCCCTGTGCCGACACCTTGATGCCACCGGCCTTAGTACGCCAAGTCCTTTGTAATTTGATTTAGGCAATAGTTGAGCATTATATAATACTTTATTCTTTCTGCAGAAAACACCACTAGCGCCTCTGCCACGACGCGCAGCTCCTCTTGAGGTAGCTCAAGGAACTGGCAGCCAAGCTTCATCACCGCGAGTCGCCATTTGGTTTTATTGTCACCTGAAGTGCCGGCCGCTGTGGCCAAGTGGTTCTAGGTTCTTCAGTCCGGAACCGCGCTGCTGCTACGGTCGCAGGTTCGAATCCTGCCTCGGGCATGGGTGTGTGTGATGTCCTTAGGTTATTTAGGTTCAAGTAGTTCTATGCCTAGATGACCTCAGATGTTAAGTCTCATAGTGCTTAGAACCATTTGAACCATTTGTCACCAGAAGTGAGTCGCGCCTCAGCCAGAGCGCTCGAGGCACACATGTTCCTATATCTACTTCTATATAAATATTCTACAAACGACAGAAATGCATGGCAACGAGTACATAGTAAGGTACTACGTGATGGGTTTCTAACCTTTCCATTCGTGCATAGAGTGCGGTAGAATGACTGCTTTAATCCCTCTGTGCTTGTCTGTAACAAGTCTAATTTTGTTTCCACGGTCCGTATAGGAGTAATACTTAAGGGGATGAAGTATGTCTAGATTCTTCACTTGATACTGGCTCTGTAGGCTTTCGCAGAATAACTAGCGTCTACCTCCAAACTCACAACTCGTCGGGTCCCCCTCAACCTAATTAATACTACCCGCCGTGTCAACACGTGCGCAGCGCCCCTCCGCGGTGTCAGATGAAGCGTCAGCGAACAATCAGAGGCCGCTGCCCACGCACCGCCACACACAATCGTCCCCCAACGCTCGGCGGCCCATTGGCCAATGTCCTCACAGGGCAGCGGCCGCGCCTTGTCTATACACTATACATACACACAGCTGGCGGTCGCCGCTCAACTGCGATGATGGCCGCTCGGACGCGATAACCGCGCAGCCCCGCGTTCTGATTGCCTCGCCGCACACCGCCCTCGCTGCCGCTGTGTTTACAATCTATGCTTCGAGCTCACCAATCGCTGGAGGCCGCTGACTGCTCACCATTGCTCCGCCTACTCGAAGTCAGCACTCGAACTTTCGAATATCTATGTGTCTACTCTATGCCTGATGTTAGGCTGGAGGAGGGGGGGGGGGGAGGGAGGAGAGAACCATTCTATACCAGGGACCACGGCTTCATGCAAGGAACCCATCCGACATAACGACAGAGGTTGACATTCAAAACGATCACATATATTGTTCACTGGCTAGACCACTTTCGACAGACACTTATGTCATCTTCAGGATGGTTGGTTGATTTGGGGGGAGGAACCAAGTATCGAGGTCATCGGTCCCATCGGGTTATGGAAAGATGGGGAAGGTAGTCGGCATTTGTCTGAAACTATATAGGGAAATCAAGGAAAATCTAAATCAGAATGGCCGGATGCAGATTTGAACCGTCATCCTCCCGAATGCTAACCACTGCGCCACGCCGAACGGTGTATCCATCTTCAGCTGCTGCAGTTGTATATATCGAAATAATCAGCAAGCAGTTGCATAAAAGAAATTTAATTTCTTAACAGGTTTCAAGCACAAGACTGCAGCTATCGCATTATTTGCAAGTGTCAAGAATAAGACGCATGCAACATATTGCTGTGATCATGTGCACAATGAACCACATGCCCACAGCAATACACTGCGTGCATCTAATTGTTGACACCCGCAAACAGTGCGATTGTTACAACCTTCTGAAGAAGAGCATTAAGTACCTGAAACCGGTTAAGAAATGAAATTTCTTTTATGCAACTTGGTTGGTGGTTATTTCTATATACTTTTGTCATTTGCAATAGCTCTGTCTGCGGATAAAATAGGGATACGGTCACAGCTGCAGGTTGCCTATATAACACCTTCCAGGGGTAACAAATATTTGGTTTTCAGTATGTTGAAGCGTATCTGATAATAACTCTCTTATTTTTTCACTTTTTTGGTAAATTCTTAAGGTAAAAATGGTTCAAATGGCTCTGGGCACTATGGGACTTAGCGCGGTCGCGCGGTTCCAGACTGAAGCGCCTAGAACCCCTCGGTCACAACGGCCGGATCTTAAGGTAAACGAATTGGAATGTAAAGAGAAATGTTTCACATAACATGTAACGTATTAAGAGCCAGAGTCCATATTGAATGTAGTGCATAGACACTGCAAACGAGATGTTAAAGAGGGCAGTGTCTGTGGCACTTCGTTTTTGAACAAAAACTTCCTCTCCTGGTATGTCATTTCTTCTGTTACGACGTGGTAGGCGATATGTTTCTAGGGCTCCCTGTACAGTGTACGATTTACTGATTAACAAGCTCAGTTGTGTTTAAAAGGTCTCTCCAAGTCATTTGTGGGAATTCTACAATTGATCACATTAATTTGTAGTGTTTGTATGTTTCAGATATGCGTATCAAGATTGGCAACTCGTCGTTTGAGAGCTGAACGACCTAATGCCACATCGCGTCGTGACCTTTAAACGTTGCATCCATAGACAGTCGAACCTCTTATATTTTTTTCTTCCAGTCCGATCTAACTGTCTGCATATGTTTCTGTGTTTACAGACCCTAATATGATGTGAACTGTAACTGATCTGAATGCAGCTTAGCTTCGTATTAAGTGCTCAACGGAAGTAAAACAATTATCTGACCCCAATCAAAATTTTCACTTACCTCGAGTCTTGACAACATTGTTGCAGATCTCTCGAAAGCGCAACAGCAAATAGCAAGCAGGCAGCGGCTAAGATAGATTTTTGTTTCTAGATTCATATTCAGACTGTTGCATTTGGTAATGCGTAATAACAAACAGTGGGGTGGGGAGAGTGACTATTCCTGTGAAAGCCGGCCGCTGGTAGCAGAGCGGTTCTAGGCGTTTGAGTTTGGAACCGTGCGACCGCTACGGTCGCAGGTTCGAATCCTGCCTCGGGCATGGATGTGTGTGATGTTCTTAGGTTAGTTACGTTTAAGTAGTTCTCAGTTCTAGGGGACTGATGACCTGAGATGTTAAGTCCCTTAGTGCTCAGAGCCATTTGAGCCATTCCTGTGAAATGATATTCCAAGATTACGATTTTAGAATGGAGTACATATTCAAAAAGATCATGTAAAACTTCGTGTGATCTTCACAGATAACTTTGGTCTGAGCAATAATATGCTTGACAAAGTGAACACTAATTTAAAAAGGGTACAAAGTTAACAGAGAATTTCTATAAAAATCAAACAGCTTCAGCAATTAATATGCAAATCCATGACTCAGGCACGTGGGGTGGTCTTCCTCTCAGCTCTAAGCAATTTAACTAACCGACAATTATCGTTCCTAGATGCGCACTGCTGCAGTCTTACTTCAAACTTTTTCTCTTCTAAAATAATGACATTATTCAAAATATTTTTTCAGCTTTCAATGTGTACATGGTGCATGTACATGTACATGGTATTCTTCCTTGTTGTCCTTTCTTCATCTAACAGATACAATCACAAACAAGTACAGCACTATAAATACGTCCATCACCTACCACACTTCAACTAGTATCAGACTGCGCAGATGCAACGACTGTGCCACAACAAGACCAAAGATTGTTTAACAGTAACGTAACTTGCTCTCTCTCTGACGTGCGTTTCGATGACACACCAAAATAACATGACTACCTTACACTTGTTATCACATTTTTTACGTGGAAGTCGGTACGGTATTTTCGGGAACAAAGTATGCTTTCAAACAATGAAGACGTACAATAGCCACCAGGACCTGATACATCAAAAGCGGAAGATAAATGCACTGGCAGTTGTATGATAAAAAAGTATCTGACGAAGTTATTCATAATAATTCAGTTTTTGTTTGGTGTATGCTATACTGATAAACTGCATCGTACCATGGCACTTGTGATGCGCTGTTCCCCAGGCAAACCACGTTAAAATGCATCGCATAGCCTACATTCTTATAGCATCTTAATATTTTTTGGAAATTTTATTCTGCAGCTAGGGAAAGGGAACGTGAGAAAATCGTATAATTATTGACGGAATTTAAAAATTTAATGTGCTGTCATAATCTACTCATTAAGAGGTATAATCTTACATTAAAAGTTTAACACAGTAACTCAAGTATCAAAGTAAGAGACTGCATATATCGCATTTCTTAAGACAATGTAACTTGCGGCACGCAACATACCCACACTATATCCATCTGATATTAGAGAATGACAGCACTTAGTGACTTCCAATAAGTATAGCACATAACTTCAAACCATTTCGAAACTTTTTACCGCTGACATCCGCCACAAAATAATGAAAGTAAGAAATTTTATGGCTTACTTAATTTTCGCTGTTAATAGAGTAAAACTTCTGCATCGATCACAACATTTTAATTAATCACTTCTTTACTGCTAATTCTGTTCGCTACCTGTTTATCCACATATATCACCGAAGATATCTACAAAATTATATCCCTGTAGAGCACATAGATTAGGAGAAAAACTAGCCATTCAGAAAAATGTAAGTTGTTCTCAATATCACTTGTACATATCTTTACAGAATTAAAAAAATCTGTTTGAGAAGGTAGTTGTCATATTTAGTTGCACCTTCTGGCACCAAATGTAACAGAAACACCAAATGTAACAGAAACACTAAATGTAGCACGAAGAGGTAGAAGGCACCATATTAAGACTCGTCCGAGCTTTCCAAGTGATTTATTGTCTCCAACTGCAGTGCCACGTTCCCCTCGGTCTGTGTCACCGGGTCCGACAATGCTGAGGACACCACTTTGCTGTCTGCGAAACGGGTTGATGGCTGCCTCAGTGACCTATGCAGCGTGGCCTTGTACATCCACGGAGTTGTGGTGATGTCAAGGCTGTGCCAGCAGCCGACTCAGCAGCCTTCGTCCTGCGCTGCCTCAGTGCTGCCCACTGACAACGGCAAGGTGGCCCGCACTGTGCATCCCCACTGGTGCGGCTTGAGTCACGATCCAACCCACTGAATCTGCAGCCCTCGCCCTGGCTGCCTCTGGTGCATGTTGTGAGCCAAGACGGCTGCCTGCAGTAGCGAGTTGTGGAGTGGCTCGCCACTGGCTAGCTATTGACCCCATGTCGGCCTCCGAGGGTCGAACCAGCGACCTGCCTTGGACTGGAACGCTGGCGCCCCCCCCCCCCCCCCCCCACCATCCAGGAGAGCTGCCACACTTGAGTGCCTCATGTTGGCCTCAGAGGGTCGAACCAGCGACCTGCCGTGAACTGGAACGCTGGCACCCCATCAGCTACTGCGTGTAGCCAGCGGTGGTGTGACACGCCCCGGCATCCAGGAGAGCTGCCACACTTGAATGCTTTGTTAGTGAACCGGCACCTATTTATATGCGGCTGTGCACCTCTGTTTCGCTAAACGCGCCGCTCCGCGCGCGTCACATACTCGTATTACACTTAGGTTGGCCAGTGGGCCCCTTCCGCCTGTGACTTGCGCCATGCAAACTACTGCATGTACTTTTCTGGTGGTTCTACGCCCCTGTGGCCTCTATTTTACTTCGCAACTGCTGGTTAGCTTAACTCACTGTAAACAGGCCCGCACCTGCCTGTAACTTGCATGCTTAGAAATATTGCACCAAAAACTGAAGTTTCCTATCCCAAACGGTAGTGCCGCTACACATACGACTCTACCATATTTTTGCCTACGATTACTGACATTAACAAAACCTTGAGTGTCATTATAACTGAAGTTATACTTCGTACAGAGTTTTCGGATATCATTCATGCTTTTAGCAAAGAATTTACGTAACTGATCGTTTGCAACAGAGCTGTTGATCTTTTATTCTGACTTATTCACTGGTTTCTAACGGCCTTGCCGCAGTGGTAACACCGGTTGCTATCAGATAACCAAAGTTAAGCGCTGTCGGGCTTGGCTAGCACTTGGCTGGCTCACTGTCTGGGTTTGCCGAGTGCTGTTGGCAGGTGGAGTGCAGTCAGCCCATGTGAGACCAAGTGAGGAGCTACTTGACTGAGCACATAATTATGGTTTGGCGTCTTCGCACATGAAGACTTTACATGCTTAAGGTCTAATATACAACATGTCAACTCATCTGTAGAGTAATAAAACGTTTGGCGCGCGGGATTAGCCGAGCGGTCTAAGGCGCTGCAGTCATGGACTGTATGGCTGGTCCCGGCGGAGGCTCGAGTCCTCCCTCGGGCATGGGTGTGTGTGTTTGTCCTTAGGATAATTTAGGTTAAGTAGTATGTAAGCTTAGGGACTGATGACCTATCGACAGTGGAAAAAAATATACAAACAACATTAAAATAAATAAACAACACATAAATTAAAATTGATATTTTATAATATCATAGCTGATGGCTGCGTCAGTATGTAGTAGCAACACCTCAGGTCTCCTTGTAGATGACTTAGTGGAGCTAGAAATTGGAAGCCTGTATATTGCTAGTGAAATTTTTTTTGTAAGCGTATTTAAAATTAAGATGACATAAAATGAAATACAGAGGTGCTTGTTTACATCAAGCGACGCCAGCATCGTCCACGTGTACTCACTGGCCTGCCCATAATATCAAAATGCATCGTTGACGGTGCTGTCGTTTAGCAACGCTATGCCACCCAGCCAGCATAGGTCTGGCGTCTGCTGCGATCAGACGTTCGCTGCATACACCGCTGACTTATGTAACCTCATCACCTTGGAAAGTACGTCATCTCGTTACACACCACTGGCTGCCGAATGTCATACATGTGTGAAACCTATTTCAAAAAATGATACCATTTAAAGAAGTTATAAATGATCCTTGACAGCATTTTAATAGCATAAAGCACTTTGTTGTATTATTTTACCTCAACTTAATTGTAATTACGCGTACAAATCAAACTGTGTTTGCTTATACGGACGCTTCTAAAAATACACCGACATGGTATAGCGACATGCCCGTATACAGATTGTGGCCGTATCTCGTACACAAGATGCAAAATGATGATGATGATGAAGTCTCATATTCCGTGACAGAGCGTAGGGGAGAACCGCACCGCTGTACTAGGCATGGTCCTAGTGGAGGTGGTTTGCCATTGTCGTCCTCCGACCGTAATAAGGATGAATGATGATGATGAAGACGACACATCATCCAGTCATCTCGAGTCTCGAGGCAGGGAAAATCCCCGACCCCGCCTGCAATCCAACCCGGGACCCCGTGCTCGGGAGGCGAGAATGCTACCGCGAGACCACTAGCAGCGGACAACATATAAAAGAGCAGTGCATTATAGGAGTTGTCATTTTTACTCGTGTGATTCTTATGAAGATATTTCCGACGTGATTATGGCGGCACAATGCGAATTAACAGACTCTGAACGCGGAATGGTAGTTGGGGATTTCAGTTTCGGAAATCGCTAGGAAATTGAATATTCCGAGATCCACATGTCTAAAGCGTGTCGAGGATACCAAATATCATGCATTATCTCTCGCCATGGACAATGCAGTGGCCGATGACTTTAACGACCGAGAACAGCGGCGTTTGCGTAGAGTTGACAGTGCTAACATACAAGCTACACTGCGTGAAATAACCGCAGAAATTAATGTGAAAAGTGCTACGATCGTATCCGTTACGACAGTGCTACGAAATTTGGCGTTAATGGGCTATGGCAGCAGAAGATCGACGTGAGTGCCTTTGCTAACAGAACACCATCGCCTGCAGCGTCTCTTCTGGGCTCATGGAGCTCAGACGACGGGAAAACCGTGGCCTTTTGGGATGAGTCCCGACTTCAGTTGGTAAGAGCTGACGTTAAGCTTTGAGTGTGGTGCGGGCGCTACGAGGTCATGGACCCAAGATGTCAACAAGGTACTATGCAACATAGTGATAATTCATAATGGTGTGGGCTGAGCCGCGCGGGATTAGCCCAGC
Organism: Schistocerca americana; assembly: GCF_021461395.2. Lineage (NCBI taxonomy): Eukaryota > Metazoa > Arthropoda > Insecta > Orthoptera > Acrididae > Schistocerca > Schistocerca americana. The sequence goes on from NC_060120.1 coordinate 859,191,470, forward strand.
GGTCTATGGCGCTGCAGTCATGGACTGTGCGGCTGGTCCCGGCGGAGGTTCGAGTCCTCCCTCGGGCATGGATGTGTGTGTTTGTCCTTAGGATAATTTAAGGTAAGTAGTTAGCTTAGGGACTGATGACCTTATCAGTTAAGTCCCATAATATTTCACACACATTTTTTTTGTTGTCGGTTCTGTTTACATGATATGGACTGGGTCCTCTGGTCCAACTGAAAAGATAATTGACTAGAAGTGGTTTCGTTCGGCTACTTGAGGACCATTTTCAGCCATTCAACGATAGAATTTTTATGGATGACAGTGCTTCATGTCACTAGGCAACGATTGTTCGTGACTGGTCCGAAGAACATTCTGTACAATCTTAGTAAATGGTTTGGCCACTCATATCGGCCGACATGAATCCTATCGCACACTTTTGGGCACAAGCGAGAGGTCAGTTCGTGCACAAAATCCTGCACCGGCTACACTCTCACAATTATGAACGGCTATAGAGGCAACATGACTCAATATTTCAATATTTTTGCATAGGACTTCCAACGACTTATTGGGTCCACAGCACGCCGAGTTGCTGCACTACCGCGGACAACAGGACTGACACGATATTAGGGGGGTATCCCATGATTTTTGTCACCTCAGTGTATAACGATTTCCACTGGGTAGCCCCACTCAGTACTCTAGTAGCAGCATTGAAGAGGTTTATGTACCTAATAGGTTCTGACGCAGCCAGCGAGTAAGTACTACGGTATTACTTTTAATTTGTTTATTTATATCAAGTGTTAGTGTACCTCCTACAATAATGTGATGTAGATAAGTGTGTTTTTGTATTGTTTCCTGATTCGTAGGGCTATTGAGAATAACATAAGTGTCAACATTCATTTAGCCAATAAATAACATATGTGAGCATAGACTGTTAAACTCAGTACTCAAATTTAGTGTGCATACAGATGACCCATGCCAATAACGTGGTTAATATCAACAAACATTCGGAATGTAATTAGAAATTTCCTATAAGTAGGAATGCAAGGAGTGGCAAACTAAAGATTTTAATATATACGAGATTTAAATTTTGGCGAGCAGAGTACTTCCTTCTCTTTGTGAAAGGAAGGGTAACATCGGCCTTTTGCTTGGTTTACACACTTGTATTTACGCCTGTGGCGAACTCCTTTTCGGGTTGGCTACTGTTTTACTTTTCGAAGGTTCTAACCAGGTGCGGATCCAGAGCTGATTTTTTTTTTTTTTCTAAGGGGAGGGAGTCGTCGCAGTGATCCTTATTTCCTTCTCTTCTTCCGTCCACCCACGCCACCCCCCATTCCCGCAAAAGTAGTATGTCGTCACCGTTACTTTCAACGTACCAAAGTTGCCTAGGATCTTAATAATAATAACAACCAGTGCCCCCGTGCGAAATCGGACGTTTGTAGTTTTAAACAATGACAGTATTTGGAACAAGTGTAGTCGTTGGGATAAGGGTAATATGGCAGTAAAGAGAAAACATCTTTAAAATTAACCGAACGACGTGATATAATAATCATGAATTTATGATACATCCTTGTGTGTATACATTTCCATCTGTCCAAAGCTGTCTTTTGCTTTCAGAATGTTTTTCCCGCCTTGTGCGGCGGACATAGATCAGGGACCCTCAGTAGGGCCACATAATTTATAATTTCAATTTCACAAACATTTTAAACTACAGTAAGCATATTACATTGTAGAGGCAATAGATAAATCAGAATTCAACTCCACAATAACAAATATGCATGACATGTATTCACAGTTGCGATTATGGATAACCGTCAGCCGCATAATGAAAATTTCTGCCGGACCGGGATTCGAACCCGCTTTTTCTGATCATAGCGTGCCATGTCTTACCATTTGGCTAAGCCAGCAAGCAAGAACCAAACTTCCATATGTCGTGAGCCACGTGTGAACAGCTTGTACGCTTACATCCATTAGGCCTATGTGTATCCCGTGCAGGGGAGACTTTTTATTTGAACGCCGCTCACCCGGTGTCGGTGGATAAATACGATATCAGTGCCTGTGTTCCGAATTACGATGGAATGTTCCTTCGGACATGGAAATAACACAGGCACTGCCATATCGTAATAACAAATATGTCTGTCGTTTCGGAAAGTATATTCGTTTAGAAAAGTCAATTTGTACGACGGGCAGAGATAATGGACTACCGCAGTGGTCACGTATGTTGTCTGTGATAATGTTGTATACAAATGATCCAGTTTATAAGTACTTGAAAACAAATAAAATAGTTTTTGTAATAAGCTAATTTGAAAAGGAAGTCTCTTAATCGTGATTAATAAGTTAGCGTCGTAAAATATAGGTATGATGCTGAACATCCATGTTGCCCTTTTGCCCATGATAGTTAAAAAGTCTCTTTTATGTTAAAATTTTCCTCAAATAGTAAGTGTTAGTGCGAAATCGGTATGCAGTTCCAGAAGCCGGTTAAAAATACCTTTCTAAGGTACCGCATTCGTCCCTGCACGATCAGTATGTGTTAAAAAAATGGATGCTGACTTGAGAAATAATATATGTGATAAGATGTACAGTGTGAACCAGAACTACAACTATAAACTTTCCGAGCTTTTACGGGGATACCGTCTGAGTATTTTGGTACAAAGGACCTACGATCTCTGGCGGCTCGTTATGGAGTTATTACTTTTTTTTTTTTTTTGTTTCTTGCCACAGTTACCTCTGTATATATACTGCACTGAAAATAGAGCACCGTATGTGCCATGGGTCTCATTTCCATTCGCTCACAATACTTGCTGTCGACAAGATCAATACCCATTTCACTCTACGCCTTCAAGCTTGCACTCGGTATTGCTCGGTTCTGCCTTAGGTTTGTTCTTGCGTCGGTGTTACTTGTACGTTAATAGTGATACACAGCAGTACTGTGAACCGGTGTACTCTTGAAGAATCGGGCCATTTGAATCTTGTGTACGGACCTACTCAAATGTAATGCAAGAGCGGCGCAACAGCGACAGATCGCAGTACAGTCTTTCGTGTGACAATTGTTGAATTACTTCGTGTTGCGTATTGTGTGGTGTATATTTTGATTATTGCATATTACAGGCTTCTTCACTTCTGTGAAAGTATTTTCACAGAATCTAGTGTGACTGCGGTATCAAGCCGATTAAAACATAATTTCATTATTACTCTATAACGAGCGCCTTAGATTATGGGCCCCTTACACCAAAATATTCAGAAAGTATCTCTAAACATCCTCTCGAAGTTAATAAGCGGAGTTCTTATATAATTTTTTTGTATGATAATAACAATAATTTGTTTACTTTGGCGATCGGTATATTTCCTCGGCTTAATCTGAAGACATTGCAATTTGAAAGAAATGTATCATTTTAATAGCATCTGTCTGAAAATGCAACTGCTTTAAGAACTGAGACAGCAACAGAGTCTCGCAACTGTGACAACGTCATAATTTACACGATGATAAATCATCAGCATTTCAGTTAGCTATTGCGACCAAAAATCTGCCAAATACGGTTATGTGAGCGTGTAACTAAAAGAAACACTGATTCTTTTCAGTCACTTCCACTTCCTTTCTAGAAAGTCAACCTTTTCAATTCATTTTTCCTATTGGGCCGGCTTCTTCTTTGTATTGATTAACTCGACTTTTTCGGCTCACAATGTAGACTCACGAACCCTTTTTATAGGTGTAGCGACGCACTGTCACGACCATTTAAACGTGAGTGGGAATTACAGTACTTTTTCGAGGAGAAGGATGATAATTATCACTGCCTATTATGCAGTCGCATAATCGTTGGACACTGCAAATATGCTTTACAGCAGCATTACATCACAATGCACGTGGAATTTAAAGATTTAATTGGTGATTGTAGAAGAAACAAGTTGGCGGACCTAAAAAGGTATATTGCTGTACAGCGACCCGATTTCAGCGTGTGCAACCCATGAAAATCATTTTTTAGTGCTGTTTATGTTCGTACATAGTTTCTTGTTGAAATCCGATATCTTTACAGTCCGTTCTATCATTTCTTATTTTCAGCCTGCAACCAACTGCAGCCACCCGTCATTAAAAGCAAGCTCCATCATATCGCTCAAAGTAGGCAGATGTAATAAGTCTTTCACTGCTGCTGAGTTCATTAAAGAGTGCTTTATTGAGCGATTGCAACTCGTGACGCCATTAGAGGTGACGCCATCTGAAATTAGTCTGGCCGGCTGCTGTGGCCGAGCGGTTCTAGGCGCTTCAGTCTGGAACCGCGCGCCCGCACGGTCGCAGGTTCGAATCCTGCCGCGGGCATGGATGTGTTTGATGTCCTCAGTTTAGTTAGGTTTAAGTAGTTCTAAGTTCTAGGGGGCTCATGACCTCAGATGTTCAGTCCCATAGTGCTCAGAGCCATTTGAACCATTTTTGAAATTAGTCTGTCGCGAGAAACAATACCTCTCCGTATAGCTATCGTGACAATGCTTTGGAGGATTCGGGCACGGCATGTTCGTGGACTCGACAGCAGGTTGCATCTGACAGAAGAACTGTTGGATTTGGTGCCAATGAAAGACACAACGGGAGGGATCGACTAGCTGAAAACTACTGAAGAGGCAACTGAAGTCGTTGGCCTGAATTGGAAGCACGCTGGTCTCAGTTACCACCGGAGCGCCAGCGATGCTAGGGGAAGAAAGTGGGTTCGTAGCTTTGTCGTGGAAAAAAACTATATCTATCAACAGACGTTTTGTACGGAATTCATTGTTTCGTGCATGAAGAAGCCAGGAAGCACTTTGTGCTAAATTTGCAGGGACTGAGCATGTCATGAAACTGGTGGTCCAAATGGTAAATTATCTTAAGTCACACAGATAATTACACCGTCAACTTCAACAATTTTTGATGAAACTGCAGAAACAATATGGAGACGTGATTCACTACTGCGAAGTACGTTGGTTAAGCCGAGGGGCATGCGTAGAACGATTTTTTTTAATTAAGAGCTGCTATTGTTCAAGTTATGAAAGAAACTGGAAAACAAGAACTAACATTGAAAAATCCTGAATCTTTAACTGACTTGTTTGCTCACTTGAACATCCTCAATAAAACGATGAAAAGTGAGAAGCAATTTAATATCTGATTTAATGGTGAGGGTGGATGCATTTGAAATGAAAATCGTACTATGCAAGGGACAACTTCTGAAAAAGAACATCACCAGTTTCCCAAAGCTCTCCAGTGTTAAATAAAATGCGAATTTTGAATTATTCATTTCGATGCTGGAAGAAATACAGGAACAGTTTTCAAACCTTTTTCAGGACACTGCCAGTCGCGCATCTATTTTTGAGATGTTTTCAAGACAATTTTTCGTATCAGTTGAAAACATCCCTGTTCATCTGCGGACTGAACTGGTCGACCTACAATGTAACTCACGATTAAAAGATAAATTCCGTTACGTAAGAGTTGTATAGGAGTTCCACGAAAGTTTTCTTCAGGAAGAGTTTCCACGCCTCCATAACGAGGCTGCAAAAGTGACATCAATGTCTGGAACAGTTTATGTGTCTGAAAGATGGTCTTCCATAAGGAAACTAAAGAAGTCCATTATTACCTGGAAGCCTGAGTGACGACAGTCTGGTAAACTACCTGCGTCTGCCAGTGTGATGACAGTTTGTACCAGATATAAATTTTATTTCGTCTTCAGCAAAATAAAAACAGATAATGATGCTTTGTTTATGACGTACTTAGTTGAGAATTGTAGCCATGGCACTGTCAGTAGAGAAGTGCTAGGTAACTTCCGTTTTCCTTCCATATGTAATTATCATAATTTGCTCCATCCATAACGACATGCTATAGAGATTTTATATTTGCCCTATTTTTTGTGTTTCAACTGATACGTTGTAAGAATTTTACATAGTACCATCTGTCAATAACAGTCGTACCACATAGTTTAAGATATTCAATTTCCTAATATATATATATATACACAGGGTGAGTCACCTAACGTTACCGCTGGATATATTTCGTTACCGCTGGATATATTTCGTAAACCACATCAAATACTGACGAACCGATTCCACAGACCGAACGTGAGGAGAGGGGCTAGTGTAATTGTTTAATACAAACCATACAAAAATGCACGGAAGTGTCTTTTTTAACACAAACCTACCTTTTTTTAAATGGAACCACGTTAATTTTGTTAGCACATCTGAACATATAAACAAATACGTAATCAGTGCCGTTTGTTGCATTGTAAAATGTTAATTGCAAAAATGGTTCAAATGGCTCTGAGCACTATGGGACTCAACTGCTGTGGTCATCAGTCCCCTAGAACTTAGAACTACTTAAACCTAACTAACCTAAGGACATCACACACATCCATGCCCGAGGTAGGATTCGAACCTGTAACCGTAGCGGTCGCGCGGTTCCAGACTGTAGCGCCTAGAACCGCTTGGCCACTCCGGCCGGCTGTTAATTACATCCGGAGATATTGTAACCTAAAGTTGACGCTTGAAACCTCCGACGTTCAGTTGCGTGTTGTAACAAACACGGGCCACGGTCGGCGAGCAGCATCTGCAGGGACATGTTTACGATGACGACCGTGTTTACGAGTGTGGCTGTAGTGCACTGTTGTGGTTTGGTCTAGCTGTCGCAGTGTCCGCATGTAGCGCTTGCTGCTATTGTTATTCTGCATTCGTCTCCGCACGCAGACCAACTGTAGTACACCGTGTTACCAGACGTCTGTGATAGTATAGTGTTGTAGGAACTGTGACTATGGTGTATTCGAACTCTGAAAAGGCGGAGATGATACTCATCTATGGCGAGTTTCGACGAAATGCAGCTGAAGCCTGCAGGGTGTATGCAGAACGATACCCGGACAGAGAGCATCCAACGTGCCGCACATTGCAAAACATCTACCGCCAACTGTATGCAACAGGTATGGTCGTAGCACGCAAACGGGTCCGTAACAGGGCCGTCACAGGAGAAACGGGTGCAGTTGGTGTGGTAGCTGCTGTTACCATGAACCCACACATGAGTACACGGGACATTGCGAGAGCCGGTGGACTGAGTCAAAGTAGTGCCATGCGCATACTGCATCGTCACCGCTTTCACCCGTTTCATGTGGCGCTACATCAGCAATTACATGGTGATGACTTTAATCATCGAATGCAATTCTGTCAATGGGTATTAACAGAGAATGCGTTGCAGTTCTACCTCTTTACCGATGAAGCGGGTTTCACAAACCACGGGGCAGTGAATCTGCGGAACATGCATTACTGGTCCGTGGACAATCCTCGCTGGCTCAGAGAGGTAGAGCGACAGCGACCGTGGACTGTAAATGTATGGTGCGGAAACATTGGCGACCACCTCATTGGTCCTCACTTCATTGCAGGGGCCCAGACAGCTGCAACATACATCGCGTTTCTACAGAATGATCTACCAACGTTGCTCGAAAATGTCCCACTGGAAACGCGTCGACGTATGTGGTATCAGCATGATGGTGCACCTGCACATTCCGCAATTAACACTAGGCTGACCCTTGACAGGATGTTCGACGGGCGTTTCATAGGACGTGGAGGACGTATAAATTGGCCAGCCCGTTCTCCTGATCTTACACCTCTGGACTTCTTTCTGTGGCGTACGTTAAAGGAGAATGTGTACCGTGATGTGCCTACAACCCCAGAGGATATGAAACAACGTATTATGGCAGCCTGCGGCGACATTACACCAGATGTACTGCTGCGTGTACGACATTCATTACGCCAGAGATTCCAATTGTGTGCAGCAAATGATGGCCACCACATTGAACATCTATTGGCCTGACATGTCGGGACACACTCTATTCCACTCCGTAATTGAAAACGGAAACCACGTGTGTACGTGTACCTCACCCCTCATGGTAATGTACATGTGCGTCAGTGAAAAATACCAATAAAAAGATGTTAGCATGTGGATGTAATGTGTTGTTCCAGTCTCTTCAGCACCTAAGGTCCATAACCGTTCCCTTTGGATCCCTATGTAATTCGGTGCTCTCCGATACACACGATCGAACAGCGGAGACGTGGTACTCAAGCGTCAACTTTAGGTTACAATATCTCCGGATGCAATTAACATTTTACAATGCAACAAACGGCACTGATTACGTATTTGTTTATATGTTCAGATGTGCTAACAAAACTAACGGGGTTTCATTTTAAAAAAACGTAGGTTTGTGTTAAAAAACATACTTCCGTGCATTTTTTTATGGTTTGTATTAAAGAATTACACTAGACCCTCTCCTCACGTTCGGTCTGTGGAATCGATTCGTCAGTATTTGATGTGGTTCACGAAATATATCCAGCGGTAATGTTAGGTGACTCACCCTATATATATGAAACCAAGTCGCTTGCAAGCCGCTCTGTGTTCCTGGCGCGACTGCTCTGCCGTCTAGCGACACGTTTGCAGTTTTCCCTTCCCGCTCTGACAGTATAGCGGAATGGTAAGGGAAGCGTGCACTGAGACAAGAGAGAGCGACCGCTGCGCCAAAGCTCCCCCCACGTGCAGAGTTTCTGGACGCCCGTGAAGTACGGCATGGGAGCCCGCACGGTCTAACGCGCTGCTTCCCGAGCGGGAAGGTGGCACTATTCCGCCCCGCGGCTTAGTGTCGAGGTCCGGTGTGCCGACCAGCCTGTGGATGGTTTTTAAGGCCGTTTTCTATCTACCTCGGCGAATGCTAGCTGGTTCCCCTTATTCCGCCTCAGTTACGCTATGTCGGCGATTGCTGCGCTAACACTGTCTCTACGTACGCGTACACCATAATTACTCTACCACACAAACATATGGGGCTGCACTTGACTGGTACAAGACGATCCCGGTTGGGAGGGGGAGGAGGCTGGGAAGGGGGGGGGGGGTCCACTGGGGGCCGAACCGCACAATATACCTGGGTTCAGTGTGGGGCGGCGGTGGGGTGGGTGGACTGCTATGGCCTGTTGTGGGGTTGTGAACCACTGAGGGCTATGGCAGGACGAAGCCTATCCGTCGCTTCTAGGTCCCCGCTTTCAATACACAATACACAATACAATGGCATGGGAAAGAAAGACATCTTTTCCTGGATGGAAAAATCTTCTCTGCAGGCAGTCAGGTCACAAGACAATACATGTGTCTGGTTCTCACATAAGCAACTAGAAATTATCCTCTGTTAAACGCAGCTTGTAATTTTCTAGAATTTCAGAATTTTATAGATTAGGGGGGAGGGACCAATTTCATTGCTGTAGAAACATATGCGGGATGGTTCCTTTGAAAGGGCATGGCCCACTTCCTTTCCCATCCTTCCCTAATCCGATGGGACCGATGATCTCGCTGTTTGGTCCCCTCCCTCGAATCAACCAACCAACACGTTTGTAATCAGTACTATACCAAATCTTTTTCTGTAGCTAGTTTTGTTAATTGCTTTACTAGTCACGTAAAAAAAGAAATTTCTAATGCTCATTTCCCGCAATTTTTCACGTCGCAGCATTCTAACACAGATCTGAACTATATGTTCGCTAAAAAAATATATGATATTTTTACATACACGCTGTTAACATCTTAGTGTGCGCTGCGGCTCGCCATGAATTCCTTTCCTGTGCTAGCCTTTTAATTTGAGAGTCATGTCCTCAGTTACTAGCTGGATATATTCCAATCTCAATCTTCCTTCACAGTTTTTACCCGCTACAGTTCCCTCTAGTACCATGGAAGTTTTAACAGATGTCCTACCATTCTGTCCCTTCTTGTCAATGTCTCCCATATACTGCTTCCTCGCCGATTCTGCGGTGAACCTCATCATTCCTTACTTTATCATTCCACCCAAATTTCAACAATCGCCTGTAGAATCACGTCTCAAATGCTTCGATTACATTCTGCTCCGGTTTTTCCACGGTCTATGTTTCAAAAAAAAAAAAAAAAAAAAAAAATGTTCAAATGTGTGTGAAATCCTATGGGACTTAACTGCTAAGGTCATCAGTCCCTAAGCTTACACACTACTTAACCTAAATTATCCTAAGGACAAACACACACACCCATGCCCGAGGGAGGACTCGAACCTCCGCCGGGACCAGCCGCACAGTCCATGACTGCAGCGCCTAGACAGCTCGGCTAATCCCGCGCGGCGTCTATGTTTCACTACTATACAATACTGTGCCGTGTGTACATTCTCAGAAATGTCTTTCTCCAATTAAGGCCTATATTTGACACCAGTAGACTTCACTTGGCCAGGAATAAGCATTTGTCCGTGCTAGTCCGTTATTTACGACCTCCTTGGTACGTCGTGGGTTATTTTGCTGCCTAGGTATCAAAATCCGCTACCTTCATTTACTTCTTAACACCTACTCTGATATTAAGTTGAGCGGATTCTCATTCCTGCTACTTTTCATTACTTTCGTCTTTCTTCGATTTACTCTCATTCCATATTATGTATTAAAATAGCCTCCCCATTCAATACATCCTGTAATTCTTCTTCACTTTCACTCAGGATACAGTGTCATCAAAGAATCGTATCATAGATATATATTTTCACCGTGAATTTTAATCCCACTCTTTCTTTTAATTCCGTCAGTGGTTTTTCGACGTATAGATTGAACAGTAGGCGCGAAAGACTACATACCTGTCTTTCACCCTCATTAATCTGAGCACTTCGTTCTTGATCTTCCAGTCTTATTGTTCGCTCTTGGTTCTTGTACATATTGTACAGTGTATATCAAGAAGAGTCATCCGATTTGTCACATCTAGTTTCTGAAACTAATAAAGGCATACAATGAATTTTGTTTTTTTGATGAACAGGAAATTCAAAAAGTTTTTTTTTCATGGCTTTTAATACGCGCTCAATATGCTCCTCTTGAGATGCACGGCATATGTCAATGCGGTATTCAAATTGTTCCCACACTACAGCGAGCAAGTATTGAGTTACAGCTTCTACAGCTGCTGTTATGCGATGTCTCAATTCATTCACTGTTGTTGGTAACAGAGGTACATAAACGGCTTTTATAAACCCTCTACAAGAAATAATCACGTATAGTCAGGTCTGGTGACCTCGGGCGCCAGTAATGTAAGGCTGAATCATTTGGTCCAGTCCGACTGATCCATCGTTCAGTAATACTTTGATTTAAAAATTCCCACGCTTCCAGATGCCAGTGTGGGTGTGCCCCATCCTGTTGGTAAATGAAGTAGTTCGAATCAGCCTCCAATTGTGGGAAAAGAAAGTTCTCAAGCATATCGAGATAGGTGCTTTCTGTAACAGAGTTCTCGGCAAAGAAAAATGGACCATACACCCTTTTCCTTGAAACTGCACAAAACACATTAGATTTTGGAGAGTCCCTCTCATGTTGCTCAGCTGCATGTAGCTGTTCCGTACTCCATATTCTCACATTATGATGGTTCACCTTTCCATTTAAATGGAATGTTGCCTCGCCACTAAACACTAAGCGTCGAAGAAAACTATCATCCTCCATCTTGCCAAGAACGAAATTACTGAACTCCACACGTTGTTGTTTGCTACCTTCACGAACTGCTTGCAGTAGCTAAATTTTCTATGGTTTCATGCGTAAACGTCGACGCAACACACGCCAGACGGCGAACGGATTTCTGCGGACTTCTTGTGAAGCTATGGTGGATGCGATCGACGTCCGTGTCAGACAACTGGTGGCGCGCGGTGTAGCCGCGCGGTCTCAGGAGTCTTGTCACGGTCCGCGCGGCTTCCCCCGTCAGAGGTTCGAGTCCCCCCTCGGGCATGGGTGTGTGTGTCGTCCTTAGCCTAAGTTAGTTTAAGTTAGATTAAGTAATGTGTACACTTAGGAACCGATGACCTCAGCAGTTTGGTCCCATAAGACCTTACCACACATTTCCAAATTTCAGACACTTGAGGACGGCCCGGCGATTTGCCTTTACACAAACAACCTGTTTCTCGGAATTGTTCATACCCTCGTCTAATGCTCTGTGCTATAGGAATATCCACAGCATACCTAGTACGAAAGGCATACTGAACAGTTATTACTGGCTGGTATTGCAAAACTGTAAATGAGCGTATGGCATTGTTGGCCGGGAGGCCCCATCCGGGGAAGTTCGGCCGCCGAGTGCAAGTCTTATTTCAGTCGGCGCCACATTGGACGGCTTGCGCGCTGGTGATGAGGTTGAAATGTTGATAAGGACAACACAACACCCAGTCCCAGAGCGGAGAAAATCTCCAACCCGGCCGGGAATCGAACCCGAGCCTGCTTGCGGGGGAGGTGAGCACGTTATCTTCCAGCTAAGCAGGCGGACGCCCGCACTACGCAAAACGTAGAACACAAACACTTTCTGTTGTCCCGACACCATTATGACCTGCCTCTGTATCTGCTCCTGGGCTTTACAATCTAATATATGAGTTCAGAATCTCTGCCTGACCATGGTGTAATCTAACTGGAATCTTCCCGTATCTCCCGGCCTTTTCCGAGTATATCTGCTCTTTTGATTCTTGAACAGTGTATTCGCTATTACTCGCTGAAAGTTGTTGCAGAACTCGATTAGTCCTTCTCCTTTCTCATTCCTACTATCAAACTTTTACTGTCATGTAACCTTTTCCTCTACTTCTTCCATTAAAACCGCATTCAAACCCCCCATCACCCTTTGCGCGTGAACTACCCTTTCAGTATTCTCATATAACTTCTCTGTCTCTTCTCTTACACTTGCGACGTCGACATTTATACCTGAACTATCGTTTTCGGTGTTGGTTTGCTGTCGATTCTGATGACAACAAACTTATTACTGGACTGTCCACAGTAACTCACCCTCCCTCTTACCTTCCTATTCATATCGAATTCTACCCCCGTTACACCATTTTCTGATGCTGGTGATATTAGAGTGTATTTATCCGACCAGAAAAGGTTCTTCTTTCCATTTCACTTCTTTCACACCCACTATATCTAGACTGAGCCTTAGTTTCCCTTTTCAGATTTTCTAGCTTGCCTACCAGGTCCAAACTTCTGACAGTTCACGCCCACACTCGTAGAATGTTACCCTTTCGTTAGTTATACAATCTTTTTTCATGATCACCTCCCCCTTTGCAGTGGCGTGGCAAAGATACGAAAGGGGACCAGTCCGGAATCTTTCTGCCAATAGAGATGTCATCATGACACTTTTTCAGTTACAGACCACATGACATGTGGATACACATTATGTGCCTTTAACGCAGTGGTTTTCGTTGCCTTCTGCAGCCTCATTCCGTTGATCATTGCTGATTCTTCCGTCTTTCAGGGGCAGTTTGCCACTCCAAGGGCAAGAGAGTGGCCTAACTTGTGCCCGCTGCTCCGTCCTCTTTGACAGCGCCGTTGACGGAACTTCTTATTCCGGAAGTCTTTGGTCGCCATTGATGATGATTTTTATTTAAAAATTAAGCAGTGACGAGGTAAGAACCTGTGACCGAAGACGTTTTGATTGTTAATCAAAGAAACTACCCCTAACCACGGGTCAAGACTTTAACAGTTAAGATTAGTTATAGTGTACCCGTCTTACATATTGTGTAGTGTCTTGCGTTTTATGAAAATAGCGTTAAGTCAGTGTTTGTCAATCTCTATCCATTTTGGCATTTCATTCATATTCACTTAGTGCTAGGCCAGTTGGCTTCATTCATTGGTTTGCTGTATTTTATTGGAAGAGTGTTATTGTTAAAATTAATTTACGCATTGGTTTTAAATGTTTTGCCTATATGCATTGTTGTAGCCAAGATAGACACGAAGCTCACACCTACCACAGTAGTACAAGTTTATTTGCTAACTATTTCCGCAGATGATGAAGATATGTATGATACGATAAAGAAATTATTCAGGTAGTTAAGGGAGACGAAAATTTAATTCGATAGTAGGAAAAGGGAGAGAAGGAAATATAGTAGATGAATATGGATTGGGGTAAGGAATGAAAGAGAAAGCCGCCTGGTAGAATTTTGCACAGAGCGCAACTTAATCATAGCTAACACTTGGTTTAAGAATCATGAAAGAAGGTTGTATACGTGGAAGAGGTCTGCAGACAGTGGAAGGTTTCAGACACATTATATAACTGTAAGAGAGAGATTTAGGAACCAGGTTTTAAATTGTAAGAAATTTCCAGGCGCAAATGTTGACTCCGGCCACAATTTACTGGTTAGTAACTGTAGGTTAAAACTGAAGAAACTGCAAAAAGATACGAATTTAAGAAGATGGTACCTGCATAAACTGAAAAAAAAACAGAGATTGTGAGCGTTTAAGAGAGAGCATTAGGGAACGATTAACAAGAACAGGGCAAAGACTTATAATAGAAGAAGAATGGGTAGCTTTAAGAGTAGAGGCAGCAGAGGATCAAGTAGGTAAAAGACGAGAGCTAGTAGAAATCCTTGGATAACAGAAGAGATTGAATTTAACTGATGAAAGGAGAAAATATAAAAATGCAGTAAAAGGAGCAGGCGAAAAGGAACAGAAACGTCTCAAGAATAAGATCAACGACAGGAGGTGCAAAATGGCTAAGCAGGGATGGCTAGAGGACAAATGTAAGGATGTGGAGGCTTATCTCTTTAGGGGTAAGATAGATACTGCCTACAGGAAAATTAAAGAGAACTTGGAGAAAAGAGAACCACCTGTATGAATATCAAGAGCACATATGGAAAACTATTTCTATGCAAAGAAGGGAAAGCTGAAAGGCGGAAGGAGTATATAGAGGGGGAGATGAACTTGCAGGCAACAGTAGAGAAATGGAAGAGGACGTAGATGAAGATGAAATGGGAACATGATACTGAGAGAAGAATTTGATAGAGAACTGAAAGAGCGAAGTCGAAACAAGGCCCAGGGAGTAGACAATATTCTATTAGAACTACTGATAGCCTTGGGTAAGCCTGCCATGACAGAACTCTTCGATTTGGTGAGCAATATGAACGAGACAGGCGAAATACCCTAAGACTTCAAGATGAATATAATAATTCCAACCTCAAGAAAGCAGGTGTTGACAGGTGTGAAAATTACTGTACTATCAGTTTAATAACTCACGGTTGCAAAATACTAACACGAATTCTGTACAGGCGAAAGGAGAAACAGGTAGAAGCTTGCATCGGGGAAGATCAGTTTGCATTCCGTAGAAATGTTGGAACACGCGAGGCAATACTGACCCTTATAAGTTCAGCGATCATCTGATCTCTGGCTAATTGTACGTCGTATATCACAGATATAAGTCAAACCATTATGACTGACCATAGAAAAGGCTCCTCTCAGAGCCAACAGACGATGCCTCTTGGATTTATCTTCAAGATTTGCCATATCAGTGTAGAAGGAGTAAGCAGGGCTAAATGCCAAGTACTAAGTAAGATTTTATGTGATGACAACATTGATCTCGTTGCAGTTCAGGAAACTCTCGTTGAAGAAGAAGACCAACTTAAACGGAGAGGTATGATTCCAGGCTACAACCTAGTTGGCGCAACGTATCATCGTGCATACGGCGTGGCTACGTATGTGTGATCATCGATTGACGATGCCCACTTGTGGTCGGCAACAGTGCGTGGCGACACACATGTCGTTGTTGTCAAGATGGAGATCCGTCAGTGAGCTCTCTGGAACAGGGCATTTTCCCTGATAGACCGAAATATGCTATTGTTATACCTTTGCATAAAAAAGGGGATAGATGTGATGTCAACAATTACCGTCCAATCTCCCTTCTAACAGCTTTACCCAAAATTTTTGAGAAAGTAATGTATTGAAGAGTAGCTTCACATATCTGTAAAAATGAAGTACTAACAAAATGTCAGTTTGGTTTCCAGAAAGGTTTTGCAACAGAAAATGCCATATATGCTTTCACCAATCAAATTTTGAATGATCTGAATAACCGAACACCACCCATTGGGATTTATTGTGATCTCTCAAAGGCTTTTGATTGTGTAAATCATGAAATTCTGCTAGACAAGCTCAAGTATTGTGGCATGAGTGGGACAGTGCACAAATGGTTTAATTCGTACCTAACTGGAAGAGTGCAGAAAGTTGAAATAAGCAGTTCTCATAATATGCAAAGATCAGCACATTGCTCAAACTGGGGAACTATCAAGAATGGGGTTCTACAAGTGTCGGTCTTGGGTCCTTCGTTGTTCTTAATATATATTAATGACTTGCCATTCTATATTCATGAAGAGGCAAAGTTAGTTCTCTTTGCTGATTATACAAGTATAGTAATCACACCTGACAAACAAGAATTAACTGATGAAATTGTCAATAATGTCTTTCAGAAAATTACTAAGTGGTTCCTTGTAAACGGACTCTCACCGAATTTTGATAAGACACAGTGCATACAGTTCCGTACAGTAAACGGTATGACGCCATTAATAAATATAGACCTTAATCAGAAGCATATAGCTAAGGCAGAATATTGAAAATTTTGGGTGTGTCCATTGATGAGAGATTAAATTGGAAGAAACACGTTGATGATCTGCTGAAACGTTTGAGTTCAGCTACTTATGCAATAAGGGTCATTGCAAATTTTGGTGATAAACATCTTAGTAAATTAGCTTACTACGCCTATTTTCACTCATTGCTTGCATATGGCATCATACACTCCTGGAAATGGAAAAAAGAACACATTGACACCGGTGTGTCAGACCCACCATACTTGCTCCGGACACTGCGAGAGGGCTGTACAAGCAATGATCACACGCACGGCACAGCGGACACACTAGGAACCGCGGTGTTGGCCGTCGAATGGCGCTAGCTGCGCAGCATTTGTGCACCGCCGCCGTCAGTGTCAGCCAGTTTGCCGTGGCATACGGAGCTCCATCGCAGTCTTTAACACTGGTAGCACGCCGCGACAGCGTGGACGTGGACCGTATGTGCAGTTGACGGACTTTGAGCGAGGGCGTATAGTGGGCATGCGGGAGGCCGGGTGGACGTACCGCCGAATTGCTCAACACGTGGGGCGTGAGGTCTCCACAGTACATCGATGTTGTCGCCAGTGATCGGCGGAAGGTGCACGTGCCCGTCGACCTGGGACCGGACCGCAGCGACGCACGGATGCGCGCCAAGACCGTAGGATCCTACGCAGTGCCGTAGGGGACCGCACCGCCACTTCCCAGCAAATTAGGGACACTGTTGCTCCTGGGGTATCGGCGAGGACCATTCGCAACCGTCTCCATGAAGCTGGGCTACGGTCCCGCACACCGTTAGGCCGTCTTCCGCTCACGCCCCAACATCGTGCAGCCCGCCTCCAGTGGTGTCGCGACAGGCGTGAATGGAGGGACGAATGGAGACGTGTCGTCTTCAGCGATGAGAGTCGCTTCTGCCTTGGTGCCAATGATGGTCGTATGCGTGTTTGGCGCCGTGCAGGTGAGCGCCACAATCAGGACTGCATACGACCGAGGCACACAGGGCCAACACCCAGCATCATGGTGTGGGGAACGATCTCCTACACTGGCCGTACACCACTGGTGATCGTCGAGGGGACACTGAATAGTGCACGGTACATCCAAACCGTCATCGAACCCATCGTTCTACCATTCCTAGATCGGCAAGGGAACTTGCTGTTCCAACAGGACAATGCACGTCCGCATGTATCCCGTGCCACCCAACGTGCTCTAGAAGGTGTAAGTCAACTACCCTGGCCAGCAAGATCTCCGGATCTGTCCCCCATTGAGCATGTTTGGGACTGGATGAAGCGTCGTCTCACGCGGTCTGCACGTCCAGCACGAACGCTGGTCCAACTGAGGCGCCAGGTGGAAATGGCATGGCAAGCCGTTCCACAGGACTACATCCAGCATCTCTACGATCATCTCCATGGGAGAATAGCAGCCTGCATTGCTGCGAAAGGTGGATATACACTGTACTAGTGCCGACATTGTGCATGCTCTGTTGCCTGTGTCTATGTGCCTGTGGTTCTGTCAGTGTGATCATGTGATGTATCTGACCCCAGGAATGTGTCAATAAAGTTTCCCCTTCCTGGGACAATGAATTCACGGTGTTCTTATTTCAATTTCCAGGAGTGTATTTTGGGGTAATTCATCACTGAGGAATAAAGTATTTATTGCACAAAAGCGTGTAATCAGAATAATAGCTGGAGTCCACCCAAGATCATCCTGCAGACATTTATTTAAGGATCTAGGGATATTCACAGTAGCTTCTCAGTATATATGCTCTCTTATGAAATTTGTTATTAACAACCAAACCCAATTCAAAAGTAATAGCAGTGTGCATAACTACAATACTAGGAGAAAGGATGATCTTCACTATTCAAGATTAAATCTAGCTTTGGCACAGAACGGGGTGAATTATACTGCCACTAAAGTCTTTGGTCACTTACCAAATAGTATCAAAAGTCTGACAGATAGCCAACAAGTATTTAAGAAGAAATTGAAAGAATTTCTGAATGACAACTCCTTCTACTCCATAGAGGAATTTTTCGATATAAATTAAGAAAAAAAAGAAAAAACAAAACAAAAAATTATAAAAAAATAAAAATTAAAGAAGTTGTTATATTAACTTAATTATGTTGTTAAATTAACTTAATTATGTCATGTATTGGAAAATTTGACTCGTTCCACATCATTACGAAATATCGTATTCATGATCCATGGAACTAGTATTAATCTAATCTAATCTAATCCATTCCCTGGCCTCAAGATGTCCTGCCATACCTGCCACACACAACAATATATGTTTCAGTAGCTACCACCCTCTGTGAAATATAGAACAGCTGATGGAAATGGTGAGACTCTTAATAACTGGGTAGAGAGTAACAACATGTTCTTAGTTTTCGACCCAAAGGACATCGGAACATTTAGGTCAGCAGCTTGGAGAAGGGAATATAATCCAGATTTATGCTTTGTGACGACTGGCAATACCATACACCACCAAGAGCCACAAGAGGTGTATTAACAGACTTCCCTCATAGCCAACACCGTCCAGTCTTGATTGAAATTGGAATCAATATCCCATTAATAACAACTGTACAATGCCCAAGGTGGAATTTCAGAAAGGCAAAGTGGGACATCTACGTGGAAAAATTGGATAAGTGCTTGGGATAGATTCACCCACAGCAAGTAATTATGACACACTCATAGGTGCAGTTAAAAGTGTGGCGAAAGCTGCTGTCCCAATGGGGCTCCTTTAGTATGTATGGCTTCAATTGATACAACCACACCTGCAGAAATAAAAGACTTGTTCACGTGTACCAATCAATAACTTGGGAAAAAAGAGAGTGAAGTGTTACTTGGTAGGACTGGCCAAGACAATGCTCCTGCCTGTATTGTCTCTTCCACAGAGCATTGTTGCATTTGCTTGTTCTTGGATCGAAGTGTCAGTTAGGAGAAGCAGTGCATGCTAAGCGGCTGTGAATATGATATAAAGAAGAGTATGTGTATTTTCCTTTTAACATACGTCTTTCTTTAATATGACTATCAACTTCTTCTCTAACTATATAATTTAACAATTTATTTTACAAAATTATGTAAGACTGTATGAACGACTTTACAACAAAACAGTCTCCTTCGAGTTACATGCGTTACTGCCGTCTATTGTGCATGCGCTGATTCGCGACAGGTTTATCCTGCGCGAGTCGTGTATTGTAATAGGACTAAAGGAACCGGTCTGCTGTCCGAAACTTGTACGCTTGGCGCGATGCCGCATAGGTGTACACCTTAGATGCATCTTGTAATGGGGCTTAACTTCCGTAATGTTGCCAGACGACCCTAGATACATACTACTGCGTTTCGTACGGAAATAGAGACGGACAACCAAGTAGCTAAAATTTTAACAGCTTCAACAACTTTTTTGCTATGCCCCCAAAGGCGCGAAGCCGTCAGCGGTCGCTGACGCGTAACACCGCCACTGTGTACAGTTCTGTAAAAATTGAAGGCAGCCTATATATTAATAAAAAATTTATTTAGGAAGAAAGCCAGTTACAGATTTTTGTGCAGCAGATGAAATTCTAGACTTATCTGCAGTATTCCTCCATTTCTTGATCCACAAAATGGCCATAGGTTTTCGGGTGAGTTCTGCTCGATGTACTGAAGGGCAATATCAAAAACGTTCCTGAGGATCGTCATCATCACCGTCCGATTTCTCGTTCACAGTTTCTTAATCATTTTTTTTTCCAAAGCAGCGCAATAAACCTAATCGTCATTCAGCTCTTCATTGATTTCACAGTATTTGTCCCACTGTGCAGCCCAATCCTCAACTTTCCCAGCAGGGACATTCGTCTACATCTACATGTACATGGATACTCTGCAAATAACATTTAAGTGCCTGGCAGAGGGTTCATTGAACAACCTTCACAATTCTCTATTATTCGAATCTCGTATAGCGCGCAGAAAGAATGAACGCCTATATCTTTCCGCACAATCTCTGATTTCCCTTATTTTATAGTGGTGATCGTTCCTCTGTATGTAGGTCGGTGTCAACAAAATATTTTTACATTCGGAGGAGAAAGTTGGTGATTGGAATTTCGTGAGAAGATTCCGTCGCAACGAAAAACGCCATTCTTTTACTGATGTCCAGCCCAAATCCTGTGTCATTTCTGTGACTCTCTCCCCCATATTTCGCGATAATACAAAACGCGCCGACTTTCTTTGAACTTTTTCGATGTACTCTGTCAGTCCTATCTGGTAAGGATCCCACACCGCGCAGCAGTATTCTAAAAGAGGACGGAAAGTGTAGTGTAGGCAGTCTCCTTAGTAGGTCTGTTACATTTTCTAAGTGTCCTGCCAATAAAACGCAGTCTTTGGTTAGCCTTCCCCACAACATTTTCTATGTGTTCCTTCCAATTTAAGTCGTTCGTAATTGTAATACCTAGGTATTTACTTGAACTTATGGCTTTTAGATTAGACGGATTTATCGTGTAACCGAAGCTTAACGATTTCCTTTTAGCACTCATGTGGATTACCTCACATTTTTCGTTATTTAGAGTCAACTGCCACTTTTCGCACCATTCCGATATTTCTTCTAAATCGTTTTGCAGTTTGTTTTGATCTTCTGACGACTTTTTTAGTCGATAGACGACAGCGTCATCTGCAAACAACCAAAGACGGCTGCTCAGATTGTCTCCCAAATCATTTATATAGATAAGAAACAGCAAAGGGTTTATAACACTACCTTGGGGAACGCCAGAAATCATTTCTATTTTTCCCCGATGACTTTCCGTCAATTACTACGAACTGTGGCCTCTGTGACAGGAAATCACAGATCCAATCACATAACTGAGACGATGTTCCGTAAGCACGCAATTTCACTACGAGCCGCTTGTGTGGTACAGTGTCAAAAGCCTCCCGGAAATCCATAAATACAGAAACGATCTGAAATCCCTTGTCAATAGCACTCAACACTTCATGTGAATAAAGAGATAGTTGTGTTTCACAGGAACGATGTTTTATAAACCCATGTTGACTGTGTGTCAATAGACCTTTTTCTTCGAGGTAATTCATGATGTTCGAACACAATATATGCTCTAAAATCCTGCTGCATATCGACGTTAACGATATGGGTCTGTAATTTAGTGGATTACTCCTACTACCTTTCTTGAATGTTGGTGTGACCTGCGCAACTTTTTCGTATGTAGAGTTTGTAGATCTTTAACGATTTCCTGCGTATCGTTATTTTTCTCGCCTTCGATTTGATCACTTTCGGTCATTACTTCCCGCCAAAGCTTATGCGAGATTTTGTGTCAGGTTTTAGCTCCCCAAATGAATCAGCAATTGTAAGGACAGAATCTTTGAAGTTGAGAGATGTCATAGCATCAGGTAAGTTACAACCTTCGTTTCTAAAATTGAGCTGTAGCACTTTCTCCGATACCACCTCTTCAGCTACTCCATCACTCCCTGATCCTTTGGTTGGATAAGCAATGTGATATTTTTGTGAAAGAAAGATAACTTTAAAGTCCCCTCACTCTAAAGCCCCGTCAGATGGTTGTCATGGTGCGTTATCCAACAGCAACAGAGCGCGAACTGAGACCTTTTTATGTCTCAAATCTTTTTCAACATACGGAATGAACCCGTCGAAATACTAAGGTTTGAAAAGATTTCAGTCCACCCAAGTAGATTTTTGATTTCGGTAATAAACCAGCGAGAGAGTTAACTTAGTTATGTTTCTTACATTCTCGATTAACGAACATTGGTTCCATTTTATGCAAGTGGACGTTTTGTTTGGAAGGATTTTATCGTTTAGGCCTGTCTCGTCTATGTTGTAGACTTGGAAAGGTAACAACAGTTCATTTTCTTCGACAATTACTTGAAACTGCACACAAAACTCCTTAGCCCCATCGGCATTAGCAGATAGTTTTTCGCCAGAATTATGAGCTCAGGTATCAGAGTTCCTTTTCTTCTTCCTCTTCCACAATGCGATGTCAAGCAATTCTAGTTTAGGCTTTTTCAATGTTTAGCGATTCTCAAGAGCTTTTTCACCATCTGTAGTCACTGTAAATGATTCATTGTCTTTCCGATTTCTTCTCCAGTTTCTACTGTCGTAACGACTACATTGAGTTCTTGGGGAATTTTTTGGAGTGATTCCCCTTTGTCCACTCTTCGTAGCACTGCTAATTTTTCATTTAATGCCGCGCGGGATTAGCCGAGCGGTCATTAGGCGCTGCAGTCATGGATTGTGAGGCTGGTCCAGGCGGAGGTTCGAGTTCTCCCTCGGGGATGGGTGTGTGTGTGTGTTTGTCCTTAGGATAATTTAGGTTAAGCAGTGTGAAAGCATAGGGACTGATGACCTTCGCGGTTAAGTCCCATAAGATTTCACACACATTTGAACACTTTCTTTCATTTAATGAAAGAAAAACATGTTTACGTTTCACTCCTGACATGTTGAAAAACACACACAGCTGTATAGTACACACAATGAAAAACAGTTGTGTGCAGCACTGTAACGAACACAGAAGAACAATGTCGTAAAAGTATCGAATAATAAACAATAAAAACATCGCGGTGCAGTACTGTACAAAAAACCCGGACGACGACAGAAACGATATGAGAGATGACGGAGCATAAAAACGGACAGGCGATAACAACAATTACCTGTAAACAACAGTGGCGCGACGGATAGTGAGTCATAGCCACGAGTCTGGTCAAGTTTGGCTCGAGCATTAACCGGTGCGGCTGATCAGCCGAGGCCGCAGCAGAGTAGTTGTACTGTATATTGTGATCAGAAAGAGTCTGAAAAACTTGTAAGAGTGTTGCAGGGTAGGTTATACTGAGAAGCTGTAAGAGAAAAATTCCATACGCTGCGCCGTTTCCGAGTTAATCAGCATGCGTTGAAGTTAACCAATCAGGCCGTTGTGCGCGCAAATTCTAGCGTCCCACCAGAGATGGTGCGTACGAACGTGCACTTCTTTTGATTTCCTAAAACCGAACGCGAGAGCAATACAAAAATTGGGGTTGGAAAGTTAGTAAGGACCTGAACCAGTGGCTGAGCAGTCTCGTGCACTATCTTCTACGCTGTGAGACAAACTTACACTAATTTTATCTGGCTGTCCGCTTGGATTTGCGCGCGCAAGGGCCTGATTGGGTACCTTCAATGCTAATTAACTCGGAAACGGCCAATGTGCGGAATTTTTTACTCAAAGTTTATTTATCAGCGCAATCCACCCTGCTACACCCATACAAGCTTTTCAGACTACCCTGTATATGCCCTAAATTTATTGTCATGGATGCACAGTATAAACCACAAAGCATGTGTGCAGTGGGTGGCCGGTGTGAAGAAAATTGTATTCAACGTTCGTTTCACAGGGTGTAGGCTAACTTCCGCCACACTGTGTCACAAAACAAAGCTAGTATTTGGAAAAAAAAATGTAACGACTGGTAACATTGTGGCGGTTTTTGTGTATCATCAACATCGACAAGTGCAATGAATATGGATGATACGATACTCTATGGTATTCTGCAGTTTGAATTCACACTGTTTTTTTTTTTTTTAGCAGTTGCATTGATTTGATTTTGTAAATGATACTGACAATATTATGCACATGTATAATGCATTATTCAAACTACAAATTCTCCCGGATAATTATTTTGTTCAAATTGCACAAGAATTCCACCTGACCTAGTGTAATAATGCTGACTGTAAGCTGTGTTCATATCACTAAAATTACAGATCGTACATCAGAGCTTTTATAATTTTTGTCTTCAATGGATTTAATTATTCTTAGCAAATTGATCATGAAAGGGAACCACAGAATACCACCCGCACACAACACTGACGTATGCTACCAGAAATATTTTTCTCCGAGATTCGTGCGTAGTTTAATGTTGGCCACGTACATCAGTAATGAAATCTTGTTCAACGATAAATACCATCACCACTGTTCTTAGAAAATGCAGTCTGATCCGATTAATTTTTTTCTTTTATAAATAGGGTTCAGTACCACCGGAGCACATTTATTTTTTACATATCGGAATATTGGAAGTTTGGAGCTTCAAGTAATTTAAATTTGCCGCTGTGATCAAAGTTAAGATGGCGACCAACAAAAGATAGAGGATTTTTTTTTTAATTAAGATTTTCCTTTTCCCAATAGATCATTTAAATTGATGACACCAATAAAAAAATTATTAAACTGTTTTGAAAATTAATTTAACACAAACCCATGCTATTTTCAACTAGAAGTACAGACGAAGTTGGCATATAATCGCAACTAACAATCGCTGCGCTTCTTGCGGCTATGATAAAACAATTAATACAAAATTATAATTAAAAGAGGAAGTGAATTTTCAATAATTAATCATAAATAGTTTTAAGGGGCTCCGGAACGCCCTATACTTGTAATGTTAAAATAACGCTTATAAATTACATCCTTCCTCACAAAGTATTTGAGGTAGGAAGTTGAACCTTTTACAGATTATTTATTGGAAAACGGGCTACAGCTTAACACAGGGATTTTACAAAATTTTAGTTCAGTTATTAAAGATGATTTTTTTTTCAATTGTAATGAAAATTCACAACATTTTTTTGCAATTTTTTATTTATATATTCAAAAATATACAGTTTTTTGGAAAAAGGCTGTGTTAAATTTTGCAGAAGGTACTGTGTAACATTTACTGAAAGTATGAAACAAATATGTTTGGAAGATCCTTAGAAAACATGTAATTAGTATGAGAAAATAAAAGTTTTGGGAATCGAGCGACAAAGATTGGATTAAATTTTTAGTGCATTCCAGGTCCATAGGATGGATTATCTTCATCCTCTGCAAATTCCTCCTCCAGATTCCTCTTGTTCCTCCTCCTGTTTACTCTTGCTTGTATTTCTAGACTCTTTACAGCCCTGTCTGCAGCCCGAAGGCGTTCCTTGTCTAAAGCAAGCATCGATCGTTGTTGTGTTCGTAGATTTTGCTACCATTTTCTTCAGTTGCAGTTACTGCAACACTGTTCCAAAAGGTGGTCATGTATGAACACTTATCACATTTCAGTTGTATTTCACTAGCAAGTCCTACGTGCTTTATTATGGAGAGTTCCAGACCAACTTCACTACAATGAATACATCTTACGCAGTTTGAAAAAATTCCTTTGAGAACTGACATATCAAATATTTCATTCACATCCGATTCGCCCATAAAACATTCATAGTTTTCGCTCATTGAACCAAGCTTCTTCTGTGAAGTATTTTCTTTCCCACTTTGACTGCTATGGGCAGGTGTACTTGAGAGGTTAGGTTCACTCACTTGGTTATCGTCTTTATTGTTTACAGTAATAACATTTCTCCTTTTCTTAAAAGCCTTCAGGGGATTTCTAATAACTTTACTTTTACTCATTATTATACTTCAACAAAACAGAGACTCAAGAAACAGAATTAATTACGAATATTTTCGAGATAACGACAGAGTAAATAAACATGAAACAATCGACAATCACACCAGCGATATATATTGAACCATCACAGGTTAGCCACAACACATACTTTATCTCACATCACTAAAATGTACCTGATGAACACGGACGTTAATAATAGCACCATTTGACAGCAGTTTAACAGCGCCACAGTGGGTCACGCCCATGTAGAACACATTTCAAAAAAAAATTAAAAATAGTTGTAGACTTCGGAATTGAATAAATTATGTATCTATTAAAAGGTAATAGTCCGCAGATTCAGAAAACGCAAAAAAGTAAAAATTGAACTTTTCATGATTTTGAGCCTTTCCAGAGTCCCTTAACGCATTTGGCTCTATTTGTTTTTACCAGCAAATGAACATAAAAGTACAATAATTTTACATTAAATGTTTTTCATTTAACAGATCTCAAATCGATTCGCGTCGTGCTTCGGCGATGTACATCAGAAGAAGACGACAAAAGGGTACAAAAGAAAAGAAAAGAATGACATAGATTAACAAAGAATGTGAGACAAATATTGTCTCTGTTTTACATAATTATCATCTTTTTAAGAAATAATTAGATAATTGAATATATATATATATATATATATATATATATATATATATATATATATATATATATATATATATATATATCGTGGATGTTGTATTGGCCCTTGGGCTGATAAAAAAAAATAGTTTATTCACTATGTTTATTTCTCATCACCTTTTTTTTTTTTTAATCAGTCCACATAATCCACGAAGATTCATTGTTCTTAATGTCCGAATATTTGACTTCAATGTAACTTGTCACAGAAAATGGTATTTGAATTGAGCAATAAAAAAAAAAACTCCGTGACTGTATTGCCTCCGAAATTGCTTCGGATACTTCCCGGATTATCTTATACCCCCCCCCCCCCAATTCGGGTTAGCTGGAATCGGAAAACCGGGATCAAAAACGTCCAAGGGGCTTCAAGACAATACATTCACCTACTATTTACAGACAGGTTTGACATAGTTGAGATTGTACAAACTGGTACAAGAATTTATGTTTCTGTCACATGTGCGAAATACATTGAAGTTTTTTGATGTTTTTTTTAAACAGTTTTAATATATTTCTTGTGTATGACAAAAATTTCTTCCACGTCAACCCGTCGGAACGCAGTCAGGTAGTGACTGCCGCCGGTCCGCCCCTGGCCGCGTCGGCGTAGCGTCAACTGCCGTTGGCTGCGTCGTGATTGCGATCTGCTGCCGGCCGGAACTACCTCTGCAGCAGCTCTGGATTCTCTTGTGCCTCGTCATTCAGTTCAAGACGGGTACATGAAATGTCAAAATACGTGTGTCAGTGACAAGATAAACACTCTTACCATCCTGTGGAGAAAATTTGTTAGTGTCCATATCACTCGC
Source organism: Schistocerca americana (assembly GCF_021461395.2). Classification (NCBI taxonomy): domain Eukaryota; kingdom Metazoa; phylum Arthropoda; class Insecta; order Orthoptera; family Acrididae; genus Schistocerca; species Schistocerca americana. The sequence continues at coordinate 859,218,612 of NC_060120.1, forward strand.
ATTCACACAGAAGGAATTAATTTTGTCCTGTATCTTGACACTGTTCAATACAATGTAGTAATTCATTTAGGAATTCATCACAATATGCACATTGCAATCACGGCACTGTTAATCACATACGTGTCCGTAGCGTGCTTTGTGTTGTTGTTGTTGTTGTGGTCTTCAGTCCTGGGACTGGTTTGATGCAGCTCTCCATGCTACTCTATCCTGTGCAAGCTTCTTCATCTCACAGTACCTACTGCAACCTACATCTTTACTACTGTGCTTTGCATATACTCGGAGAATGTGATTACACTTTCTCTCTCGCGACGCGTTGCGAAGGCAACGTTGCATTGCTTTTGTGCGGCGCGGCTGACTCTACAGTCAGTCACATAATACTTTACCCGCAAAGACGCTCCGAATTGAATTATTAGATGTCACGAGTTCCTCTTAACTGCTAATATTGGCAACAGAACTTAACGTCCATAGCGTTGCTGTTACCTTCGACACTACATGAGTGTTCTTAAGGTTTCTTGACCACAGTTTATCACTGTTCACATTTTTTGCTAAATAAATCAGTGTCCACTAGACTTTTGTGCAGTTCTTGTAAGACACAGATCAAGTTTCTGGTTGCTGTGAGTACATGCCCATAGTACTTACACACAGTTTATATGCGAACGACACCTTCCATGACAAGAGGTCTGGTACATTTGCACGTATTTTCGCATTACAATGACTGAATAACAAGGCCAAAATTTTATCCAGTTACGTAAACATCATACAGTATAAAACTTTAGGAATCTGCTACTTTGTTGTGATCATTAGATCATTCTCGAACAATCGAGATAACAGTACATTTCCATGTTCATGGTAAATACACATATTTTATCATTTCTTGGGACTGAGATCCATGTTTGACTTCTTTTAACCGGAATGTCCCTGATAAGTCATTTTATATGACTTCATATTGAAATGTGTGCCTTAATTAGTACACAGTCAGATACTATTCGAGAGGTGGCTGACAGGATCACACAGCTCACACATGACCAACACTCGTTGCATGTATGGGACTATATGACTCAATCTCCTTTAAAATATTTTATGCATTTCATTGATATGTACGCTACAAAAAAAAAAAAAAAGTTATTACATCTAATACAATAATATTTAAGTGAACTTTTATGGAGATACTGGTTTCTTTTATTAAAATGTGTTTATCATGGAGATTCTTTACTCCTTGCACAAATAACTCAAGAATATTATATTGTCACACTTGACGTGCAAATCTACAAACTAACAAACATATAATATCATTGCATTACTAAAACTAAACATCACATTGATTAATGTTCGGTCATTAGCACCTCTTATTAGTCCTTTCTAAATACAAACATTTTATTGCAAATATTTTTCATGTCTTTATGGCAATATAGCCCCTAGTCCAGAGAACCGAGTAAGCTGCTCTACAATAGGTCTTGTGTGGGAATACATTCATTTTATATCGATAATCTTTTATGATACTAGGTTGTTCAACGAATACTTCATGATATTCAGACAATAAGTCGGTCAATTGCTTAGCCTCAGAAGTATTAATGCAAGTTGTCTCCTTTATTTTTTCTTGTATTGTTGCCGCGATGTCATTCGCATTGCTGGGTACATCGTTATTTCGGTTTTGACTACATATCTGCGGGTGCTCTTGGTTCAACATTAACATCTTCTGTTTATTGACAGAAAAGTGTACCTTTTGCATTAATGGAAGGTTTGCACCGAACTCCCGATTCAACATCAAAGTTATCGGTCGCTGTTGGTGATTAAGATCACACGTTCCCCGGGCAAGATTAATTATACCTTCCTTTTCCCGAAGGAACTCAAGTCCAAGTACCACTGGTACGGATAAGTTATCTATCAATAAGAACGTGTATGTCAAGCGATCATTTCCTAAGGTAACTTCCGCCTGTGTCTGGAATTTTATGGTTTCTGTCTTATTTCCCAATGCTCCAATAACCTTGCAATTTGCGACGGGTAAGATCGGTAATTTTCCTAGTTGCAATATTGCATATTCATTACGGATACATTTGCACCTGTATCGAGCAGAATTGCAGTTGGTATCCCATTTATACTCCCGGTGACACTTGCTTGAATTATTTCCTTTTCTATCCTATCGGAAATGACAGGTTCTTGATATAGCTCATCTTCCAATTTATTTCCATCCTGATATCGAATCATGTTTATATTGTGCTTCTTCGACCTATTGCCTTCCTTGTTGCCCCCAGTCGCCTGGCGAAGGCCTACAGGGACCGCAATTAGTTTGTCGGCTTCTGTGAATTTTGTTTGGTGTCAGACAGCACCTCCGTTATTTTCACATTTTGTGAATTTTCTGTTGTAGTTGGAGGTGGCCTGCTTGTATCCCACCACGGTGGACATTGGCTGTTTGACATCGGAATACCGGCTGGCCTGTATTAAAAGAACCTTGTGACGGTTGCCAATGGCTTGGTCCTGGTTTGCGCCAATATTCGTTATCTCCGCGCAAATTCTTTGGCTTATCTTTGTACGGACTGTTTGGTCTGTGGTCATTCCGCCTTTTTCGGTTATTAATGTCACTATGAAAATTTGAATTCTGATTGTGATGCTCCCTTGGATTACCATTCGGCTGTTGGTATTCTTTGGCTTTCCTATAATCCTTGTTATTATTATCGTTGTAACCACAGTCTTGGTTGTATTGGTTTCTATTACTGTTATTGTTGTAATTGCTGTTCCCATAAGATTTATTTTTATTTTGTTTAGGACTAGCTTCGCCCCTATTTCCCTTGTTTGAATTCCATGAATTCTTTCCGCTCGGACTGTTTGTATTGCTGGTGACATCAGAAGTTTTTCTGACGTCCTCCTGCACAAGATCCGAGGACTCGATTACAGACATAAATTCTTTTAAGTCGGTGTCTGTAACACTGAACAGTTTCTCTCTAATGTGGATTGGTAGTCTGGCTTTTAGTACTCGTAACAAATCTCTAGTGGTAACTGGTGAAACGTCCCCTTAGAAAAATTATACATGACTGTGTTTAAACTGACACATAATATTTTTAGCGCAACGCAATCTGACTTTCAAAAATCCCTGCAAAAGAATGGCCCTGACTAACATTAACCTATACCTTTCACAAATCACTTACCTCACAAAAATCTTCGTTACTCGAACTACTGCAATACTGCGAGCGCCACTACTGCCAGCTAAATAAAAGATTCAAACTGTGGAAGGCACTAACTACTGATAGGCATAGTTAGCAAATGAAAGATTTTGATAGAGAACAAACAATGTATTTATCTTACTAGTGTTCAAAAGTCACAGTATATATAGCAGTTCATGACATCCAGTCTTACAAATTTCAAAACTCCGCCATCTCTCTCCCCACATCCACCACTGCTGGTGGCTCACCTCCAACTGCACAACGCTACGCGCTGCTCACATCCAGCTGCCCAACACTACAACGGCAGACAACAATGCAAACCAACCACAGATTGCACACAGCACAGCCAGTGATTTTCATACAGAGCGCTACGAGGCGTTACCAATATAAAAACCCAAACAGCCTACTTACATAGCCCCCATGCTACCCACAAAAAATTTTACAAATTGTTTTGGGCACTGGCCAATCCATATTTGTTAAAATTTTTTCACAATTACAATAACAAAGAATTCAAATGCACACACTTATTGATACAATGTTGGTCAAAAGCTAAAATTTTCTCACAGTCCATAAAGGCAGTCCTGATCGTTCATCACAGCAAAATTGCAGTGTTTTTCTCAAAGTCTGAGCAGTAAAAGAAAATGCACACGGAAGTAGTGGATTTCCATGCAGTCTTGAAGAAGTAGTGTTGTCCTTCCAATGGAAGGACAGTGCTGACTCTTGACATGCAGACAGGTAATGGGCCACAACAGAGCAAACCCACAGCAAAGTCAGTTGAAGTTTTGAAGAATATTGGTAGGTCGGTCATCACAGAGCAGACCCACTGCAGTCCTGGTAGAGATTATGGTATTAGTGGGCCATTAGAGGTGCAGACCCACTGTGGTCCTTGTTGAAATAATGGTACTGGTGGGCCATCAAAGATGCAGACCCACTGTAGTCCTTGTAGAGATGGCCAACAGCCATCTGTTGCGACTGTGTAGGTGCACAATCAGTCTTGCGGAGAATATAGCAAGTCCACAAACCACCACTTGCGCACTCACAAAAAATTTTTTTGGAATGTCCTTAGAGCCAGCAGTGCTGTTATCCAGTCCCTTGCTGAATTATCAACACACGTGCATGCACTAACAGTCCCAACTTCTCACATACTGTGCATATATTATGACCAACAGAAACATGTGCAGTGAAATGATACTTAATTTGAACTGGTGTCTATACAATTATAAATTTACAATATAAGAATACAATTACAAAGGTACAAAATACATCATTAAAAACACAATAATACAGATAACATTTGTAGTAATAGGGGCTTTACAAAAGAATAGAAATAAACATATACATCAGTGTTACAGGAATTATGACATAAGTAAATATATAAAAGATCAGAATAATTATTGAAACATCAACTTCACACATGAGCATTAAAACAGAACAGAATTCATAATGTCTAACATCTTTACAAAGTAAATAACATATTATTAATGTAAATTATATTTGAGGATAACAGTATTCCTCATCATAGTTCATGTAGCTGAGTATTAGAAAAATTCTACAACATAAGTCTTATCAGATAAACATATAAAGACAGGAAGAACATAAATACACAAGGGTACACAAACACATAGTGGGATAACACAAGGAAAGGACAGGGTTTGTTTTACTGCAGTATTTTGCAAACAAAACTTTCTTTACTTCTCGGAGATCTCCCTTCGTTCTTCATTATTTCCAAAAAGTCCTATCTATACCTGCTTTCTGTACTTTTCTCGGATAACCTCTCAGTGCATTTCTTCAAATTCATCGCAACTCATTCTCTTATAGGCTACCCCCTCTTAAGCTAACTTAAATCTACTGAGCTCAGATGCATAAACTAAGGGACGAGGCAATGCAGCAGCACAAAACAATTAACATAAACAGCAATGACAAAAAAATGGAAATTGTCAAGGCAAGCTGCAGTAACTCTAAATTACCAAGCAATGCAACATTACAACTAATATGACCCAATGTGCAGCAACAAGAAAAATAAATCAGTAGTAAAACTAGCTTAATAGGGTAATACAAAGTGAAATTTAGTAGCACTATGCCTGACACTCAGCAGCAGCAAATGCAATAACTTATACCTAAACATGACAAAGCTCAAGCAGAAAAAATATTACAGTAAAAATGGCCATGTTTAATACCTATGTCACATCTTAACACTAGGGTGATGCATCACCTTAACTTACACTACTAAAAAGTTATCAATCATTGACAAAAATTATGTATGCAATTCCTGTGAAGGGAAATGTCTTTTTGTGCTTCCTCTTTTTTTTGGAAGTAGATCATAAAATTACTGTTTACTGGATCTGTAGGCATAAAATATCTATATTAGTACATCTATTAAATTTTATTTTAACCAATGCTGCAGTGCAGCTAGAAATTAGATATTAAACAAAATGAGCAATCTCTCGACTAGAAAGACAATAGATGTAAAATGTTTCTCATCATTTCATTAGGCATTTAAGTAAATATCATAAATTAAGAGCTCCACAGTGTAATCATATGTTTTCAAGTTTGAGCGTGTTGTATTTGCGATGCTTTCCACAAAGGAGTGTCAATAGCGAGGATAATGGCCTCCTTTTTTCTCCACCTGTGCCTCTGAAAGGCACACACTAATGGCTTTTTTCCAGGTGTCTGTCATGCAGCTGGGTGCCCATGACGCATTACGTGAAGGTGGTCACTTAACTTTCTTACCGAAATATTTACGACAGCAGTTTCCACTACAGTGACAGTCTCATATAAAAATATTTCACAGGTCAAGAATTTGCGTCACAAATCTGTAGAAACAAAATCCTATTGATATAACAGTGTCCAAAAAATTTTCGTCGGCATTGTAATATATTCACTCATTTACATACATTTCATAACTCTTAAAGTACGATTCTTGGTTTCCAACAACCTTTTTCACAAACCAGTGTCCCTAACCACTACTTATTATTCCTTACCTTATTCGTCGACACTTCTTCAATACTTCATCATAATAAATACATAGCATAATCAAATTTCTCATATATCATCAGCTTATTGATCATAAACATACCTCAACAGCATAATACACATTGTCATCATAATAATATCATAAAAACTCAGCCAAATCTCAAAATCGTCGTAGCTTCCTCCAATAATGTCAAAACCTAAAAAAAATTCTCTGCTCATTTAAATAATGTCATCTACCTCAAACGTACTTAAAAAATCATGATCCCACACCACATACATCATTCAGAGCTCTCATAGTATCGCAATGGTTCCAAAAACCAGTTCACAAAGTACAGACACAATACAATTTCGTAAATGTGAAGTAATCCAACTCTCTAATTGCGTAAACATGTGTCACTGACGTAGTAAGAAGAATGTTTGTTTCTCTGTCAAATAATCAGATATCTGTGTAATTCTGTGTTACAGAAATATGGTACCGATGTGTAAAGTTGTATAAGCAAATACTATATTAGCTAGGGCTCCTTGTGTTTGCCAAACAGATGGTACACAAAGTAAGCGTGCACCCCCCTGAGGATTAATGACCAATACCCTCAGGTGTTACAGATTGCAGCAATGGAATGAAATGTATCACGGAAAACCTTTGTATCATTGTACTTCAAATATTTTTAAAAATAAATGTTTTAAGTACAAAATTAATCACTCAAATACGTGTACTGTAGCGCTAAACTGTGCGTCTTGTTGCAACACAATCTCTGTGGAAGTGTCGTAGTTATCGTCCTCCGAAAGCTAAGTTCTGCAGAAGTCAATGTACTTACCTCATGATAAACAAAAGTGAAATGCTTTGTGTATATATATCGTAGTTATTATGCTTATTGGCGTGATGAAGAAAGTACTGTACAGTAACGTATTGTTGCGCCACGAAAAAGGCTGTCTCATTGTTGCTATACCACAAAAGTTACTACTAAAACATGTTTTACTTTCCAGAATAATTCAGAAAAACTGTGCAGATATGAAACAGAAACACCGCAAAAGCAACATTGTAAATTGTCACTCATTAGTAGCGTCGTGATACAATCGTGTAGCTGTCACATAAACTAACCACTGTGTCATCTGGTATCTCACAGAAAGTACTTTAAATCGAGAATGTATTTTCAAGTAAACCTAAATGTTGCATTAAAATCCCATTAGCAGTACTGGTAAATGTTCTAAGTATGTGAGCCTTATTAGTCGTTACGTAATCGTGCAACTAACAAGCAAGAATGTACACACACAAAAACACTGTGTCGTCTGTTCACAATAACAATAGATTCGTAATTTCTGTTTAAATAAGTTCTCTTGGTTCTTGACTGGATATTTAACTTCAAACATGGTTGCATGTTAACAGATTCTGACAAAGCATATTAGTAATGTAAAGTGAAAAGTTTTATGGCAAAGACTAAGTTAAAAAACAGATTATCTTTGAATAAACGGTTTTACATGTGAAATGTGGTGCAATCTTTTACTCTTCACAGTTCTCAGAGTTTCAACTTGAACGTAATTATCATGCGGTATACGTCGGTAAAGAATACTGAAATTTTTCTCAAGGTTAGCTATGTTATTTTTCTCCCAGCCAGCCGGCGAACGTGGCTGCCTGCGGTGCAAGTCATTGTCTGTCCCTTTGTTGGCGCGCATCGTTATTGGGATTAGGAGGCCTAACTTCTACAAATTCACCTTGTCGAGAGTGCCCTACTCTGTTTGAATCTCGCCAGTTCTGATGCAATTCAAGTCTGTTGTTACGATTATATCGTCTGTCGTCATGTCGGTAGATTCCGTAGTTTCTTCCTTGTCCGTCACGTGGTGGAGAACTTCTTCCTGAATCGTAACTGCACGCTGAACTGTTGCGTCTGAAATTATTCTGTCTCCCTTGATAATAATAGTCCTGGTTACCATATTGTCTGTTTCTATGATTTGGGGTAATTCTTCTGATTCAAAAAGGGCATTTTTGGCTCAAAAACGGGCTGTTCGAGCTAAGTATGGCGTAAGTTCGAAAACCTCTTGTCGACCCCTATTCAATAGTCTGGGAATTTTGACATTGCCCTCACAGTATGTATTTTCTTTAATGTCGTTTGTTGTTAGCAATATTAGCTTATTCCCAAGAGTTAGCAGCTTTCACTCAGTTAATACTAGGCAGAAATCAAATCTGCATGTGGAATGCACTTCCTTGACTCTTGTGCAGAAAGGAGTGCAGTATTCTGCTGCATCCATTTTCAATAAGCTACCACAAGAACTCAAAAATCTTAGCAGTAGCCCAAACACTTTTAAGTCTAAACTGAAGAGTTTCCTCATGGCTCACTCCTTCTATTCTGTCAAGGAGCTCCTGGAAGAGCTAAAAAATTAAGCAAATTCCAGTGTTACATTCTTGATTTTCTTTATTTAAACTAACGACTTGTCGCCTGAATATGTTTCTTATATTTCATTTTATCTGTTTCTACAATCGTGTTATAATTTCATGTATTGACTCGTTCCATGACCATGGAGACTTCTCCTAAATGTGGTCCCACGGAACAATAAATAAATAAATAAATATTCATTACTACGGAAATGCCATCTTTCTCTATAACAATTACTCTTGTGCCAACGGTTGTCATACGGGTGGTGTCTGTTTTGGTCACGATTTGTGTTGTGAGAATAGCCTTGTCATGCCCAGTTATTACTTCTTTCATCGCGGAATTGCGACGGATGTGACCTGTAATTGTTGTGTTCCTGTTTTCGCGTTCCGCAATTGTCAGTGTCAATTTCTAATTCTTGTAAGAGTCCCTGATAAGCTTCAATGTCGTCTTTGCAACGTCCTGCTAAAATAATATGTCGTAAATATTCAGGTAATTTGATTACGCAAATGCGGATGAGTTCTGACGGTCTGTTCAGATTGTTCGAAATGTTTCATCATTATGATGCTATGTTTTACTCGGTCTTGTGTAGCTTGAGACCAATATGGTGAGAGGAAAGCATGATAAAATTCTCCTTCACTGCGACAATCGTGAATGACTGATCGCATTCTTTCAGCTGGTTCATTCTCTAAGTAGCCACACATAAATTCTAATCTGTGCTCTAATGACCATTTGGGAGGAAAACAATGAGAGAATTGATGGAGCCACGCTTGTGGATGAATGTCGTTGCCAGAATTATTAAATGTTTTGAATTTACATGTAGTAATGAACAGCTTATAGTCAAAATCATCGTGTCGGCGAGTAGCATATTGGTCATTGTTACTTCCTTTCGGTAGTTCCATCTCAAAATCCAATGCGCCTTGCCAATATCTTTCATAATTTCTGAAGTGTCCTGTGTTATTATTTTGTGGTTGTTCCGTATTTCTATGTCCCTCTTCCCGTAGTGGAGCGCGAGTGTCCTCTGAAATATGTAATTCTTGTATTACTTGTGCCAACTGATCTTGTACTTCCCAGATTTCTCTTTTGTATTGTGTATTGATTTGATTTTGATTTTGTTTGAATTTTCTAATATGTTCATACTCTTCAGTGTCCATGAAGGCTACAGGTCTTGTGACATTCAGATCATCATCTACCTTTGTAGATAAGTTAGTGAACTGTGAAAGGTGGCTACACTGAGCCACAGCGCCAGAGAGTTTTGTTTCGCCGCCTCCACTGGCAGTGATTATTGAGAAGTAGTGGAGTGCAGTGCCTGTTGAGAACTCGTAGTGAGTCAGTCAGTGCTGAGATGTCGTAGTGAAGAGTGCTTGTCGAGATGTGGCAGTAGGCAGTTCTTGTTGAGATGTGGTAGCAGCGAGTCGGTGTGGAGATATTGTAAGGATTAGAGTGATTTTCATCAATATAAATGAGGTAACAAACTCCTTTTCTTTTTTTTCTCATTATTTCAATGTCCTGAATAATGCGTCATTACAGGTTCAGTCAACAAAGCATCTGGCTTGTGTTCTTGTATTAGAGTGTAATTCTGGTTTTCTTGCGCAATTATAGTATTTCTATTTTTTTAAATTACTTCAGTATAAATGGTATTTAAAATTTCTTGTCTTGTTGAAGAAGAACCATGCCAGATGTGTACGTTGAATCACACTCCCACACACAGAACAATTACACTAGTGTTTTGGTTTCGTAGGTTTTATAGTTGCTGGGGACTTAATTAATTAATTGTGTTAACGGAAATTTTCTTTCATTCTTTGTTGTTGTTCTATGCAGTCAGATTGCGTACTAAGACTAGTCAGGGCCAACCGTTTACGAGACTACGTAATCGGACATACAGCAATTAAATAAAGCGAAAAATAAAAATTATTTTCAAACTTAATAATTAAGCCCCCATGCACGTGGCGACCGCTGCTTCAGATCGTCCCTTGGAATTCTTCTGATAGTAAAAATAGTAGACAGTAGTATTGTTGTAGTAATTTGTAGTTTAGTAATTGTAGTCTATATTGCATGTGTAGATTTGGTAATTGTCATTCTTCTAATGGTATTTTTTTTTCAGAATTTAATTTTGTTGTCTTGTATACGCGTTTGACAATTTAGTGCAATTATTTCAATTGTTCGTTAATCGTGTTTGAGGGAAATATTTCTTGTGAATGGTATTGTTGAAGATAAGGAGTCATTGTGTATAATTTTCGTACAGTGACGAGTTTTGTATATTTTGTAAATGATTACGCGATCGATGAAAAAGGCAAAAATGATGAATAGTGAGAATGACGAAATTGTTAACATGGCGAACTCGCCAACAGAGGAAAACAGGATGATGAATAATGGAGTTGAAAATAATTTAATAAGTCGGGAAAATAGGCCAGAAACAGTTCAAAATTTTTCACAATCGAAAAATTTTCAGAATACGAGATTAACGACAGAAGAGATGGAGCAGTTGATGAGTGCAATATTAAATTTGGATCTGAATGAAGAGCAATGATAGCACGATTAGACTCACGAATAGGGACATGTTTCAAAAATACGAATGATGAATCAAAGAAAGAAATTAGAGAAGTACAACCGATTTTGAATGCTCACAATAATAGTTTAATTTCAACAGAAATCAGACAAGAGGAACAGGACAGAGAACAGGAAGAAAAAGATCGCGTGATAGTACAAAAATTTTCAGAATTAAATTTACAACGTGCACACGATAAGGAAGAAATAATTGAAAGAATTGAGGAATCCATACCAAATGACAGAATAAATAACTTAACGCAACAGTGTGAACAGTTAACTACTAAATGTGACAATACCGAAACCCGAGTCGCGACACTTACGGAAGACGTAAATAAACAGAAAGAACAATTTGGTGACTCATCGGAAAGAGTTGAGAAGATTTCAGATAAACTGACAAGTCTTAGTTTAAATGGGGACAGAGATTCGGATGATACAGCTCCATTACCATTTGCAGAAACCGAAGAGTACCAGAACATAAATAAGCATGTTGAAAAACAGGGAAAATTTAATGAACGCATTAAAAGGGAATTTGAGACATTACAAAAGCAAGTTAAACAAATTGAAAGCGAAATCGTACGAAAAGACAGCAGAAGAAATTTCGAATCACAGATAGCAGAGGGGTTTGAAGAAAGTAATTTGTTTCATTTACGGGATGCAACAAGAGCGCCAGGCGCGTGAACTTGACAATAATCGACATTCGGACTGGAACAGTCGCGGTAGGTCTTTGTCGCCACGAGGAGAAAACTTTGACTATAAACACTTCTTAACCGTTCGGAAATTTAAGATCTTTCGCAATTCTAAGAATGACATACATCCATGTTCATGGATAGATCAATTTATGTACGCACTTCCACCAAATTGGCCACTAAGTCACAAACTGGAAATTATGTGCGGCTATTAAAGTCCTCAGGGGATTCACTACACTAAGTGAATATGTGCCGTAGCGTGCATAGGGCCCCGAGCTGTAGTGGTGCTATTTCCCTTTCAGTTTTCTGCACCGCTGCCTACTCTTTTACTATTCTTTGCATCTGTCAAAACAACTCTTCGACTATCAATCTATCTAGAGAGTAAGTAAACAATAACAGGATATGACTATTTTACCCAAAAGTGATTTCGTAAATTACCGTTTGGACTTTACCTTCAGCAGCATTCATTCGTAGTTTAAAGGAAATTTTACCTGTTTATCTTCGTAACAATATCACTTCATTTGTTGCCGATATTCTTATAGCTTAACGTTCTTGGAGTGAGCATTACAAAATTTTGGATTCATTATTACGTATTTTTGCACGAGTTGGCATTACAGTGAACTTGGAAAAATCTGAATTTGGTCGTTCTCAGGTGAAATTTCTCGGTCACGTTATTTCTACAGTAGGTATTCTGCCTGATCCAGAGAAACTAGACACTATTCGTAATTATGCTGTTCCTACCACAAAACGTGAGGTTCGTAGTTTCCTTGGTTGGTGTCTGTAATTTTCTTAGACGCTTTGTTAGATTGGACAATTTGGCAACACCTCGTTTTTGCGAACTATCTGGAAAGTTCTTTTTAAACGAAAATCGGTTGACAACTCTGTTTGGTTAGTTTGTATTCCTGATGAGTGGGTTAATAAGCTGATTTGGTATACGCATTTCAGTTATGCACACTTTGGTCCCAGAAAATGCTTTCATAAATTACGGGAAAATTGCTACTTCAGTAATATGGAAAAACGTATTCGATCTGTTCTGGCCAAATGCAAATTATGTCAAAAGGCTAAGCCGCCAACAATTTCTCACAGAGCGCCGTTGTTTCCTATCATTCCAGCGAAATTAAAGGACATGGCTGCAGTCGATTTGTTCGGTCCAGGGTTCGTTCTACTAATGGTTTTGCGTACATTTTCGTGGCAGTGGAGTTGACATCAGAATATGTGTGTTTTGCACCGTTACGCAAGGCAACAGCTCGTTCAGTATCTGATGCTTTCATTAACCATTTTCTTAGAGAAGTTGGTCATGTTGATGGGGTTATATCGGATGATGGATCACAGTTTCATTCTAGAATTTGGCTTCGCACTCTACGGCGTCGCAGGATTGAACCAATTTTCATTTCACTTTTTCACCCTCAATCTAGCGTTTCAGAGTGATGGATGAAGGAAATCAATAAATTGTGTCGTCTTTATTGTCATCAGAATCACAGAACGTGGGATCAGTATCTTCATATTTTTCAAAACATTCTGAATGAACTTCCTAATGACTCAACTTCTATACCGCCATACTGATTTTAAAAATCAAAGCACCGACAAATCGCATATCTGAAATCGTTCCTTTTCCGCCTTCACGGAAACTGTGGCATTCTGAAGTTGTCAACCTGGCTCTACAAAATATTGCATCCGCGGCTGCTAGAAGAGAGAAATCAGCTAAGCGTCCTGGTCGTTTAAAAATCTTGTCAGTTGGTCAAAAGGTGTTAATTAAGTCTCATCGTTTGTCACACAAAGGAAAAGGCTTGTGTCGCAAATTTTTTCTGCTTTATAACGGTCCATATAGAATTCGCAAAATTATTCATGATAACACTGTTGAAGTAGAAACTCTTAAATCACGACGCTCTAAGGGAATACATTATATATCAAATGTTAAAATTTTTGTGGAATGACATACCTTCGAGAAACCAACAGTTTACGTAAACATGCAGAGAATACAAGGATACCGCGCTGTGCTTTGGCGGCGGCACATACTCAAAGCAACAGTCAAGTCTGCGCGCCGCACAAGGCAGTCGTTGACCGCAAACAATTGCTCCCTACGTCACGCGCCTGCAGCTAATCGAGCGCTCAGTGCGAATGCATTGACAGCCGTAAACAAATACACAGTCTAATTTCTCCGATTAAATTCAGTATAAAGCTATAGTGACTTGATGAATTATGTTATTAACGTTCAGTATTTTTCAGGATACGGTTGTATAAAATATTTCAGAACGTCAGGTAAATTCTGTTTTTCTCCGTCGTTAAGAGGACTTGCTATTGAGAAAATTTCAGAAAGAATGTAATTTCCAAGAAGAAACTAATAAACTAAAAAGGTAACTATTAATTGAGTTTATTTTTTCAGGTAACATATTTCCACTTAGGTACGTACTTTACACGTAATTTGCTGCTCGCAATTACGTGATTCATACTTTGTGCTAATTTCATGTTCTATGAATTTACTTGTGAAGCGACGTGCTTGCGTACATTTGCTGATTTTTGTCAATGTTTTATTAATGAACAGGGTTGTTATTTGTATATATTATGCATCGCTTGGCTGCAATGCTTTTTCACTGATGTCATATTTTTTTATTATGTGTCTGCTGTGCTTATTTATTTAAATTATAATTGTCACCTGATTAGTTGTGCTGATATGTATGTAAGTTATACTTTGTGATTTATCTGCTTGCGCCTTCATGTTTACTTATTAAGATGACATATGAATATTTATTTGCTTATGCTGATATGATGCTAATGACCTGTTTATTACATAAGATATATGTTTGCTGCTATGCGTATGAATTGCATATTTATACATTTCTGTTCGTTGTCATAACTACTCTTTAATTTGGTATATAGAAATGCTGATATACTGTGTACAAACATAGAGTTTAGGTCACACTATTGTATTAATTATAGATTGTTCGCTTGGCAGAGCCTCGTTGTAAGAATTGTGCTGCATCCACTTGTTGACATTCTGTTCTCTACTGGTATATTTACTCGCTATTGCATGTTTTGCTTACGCTCAGTGCCTTATATTTTAAGATAGGAAAATGAACTGCTATAATTCGACGAACGACATTAGTACAAGAAACTTCATAGAAGTCACATGAGCTGGAGGTTTTATAGAAGCTGTATAAATTTATGCTAATGGGAAGGAAGCTAACGACATGACATACCAAAACTAGGTTTAGACCATTGACAGTTATTACACTGCATTTTTCGTGAGCAATTGAAATAGGAAGTGACACTTGACACAAGAAATACTTCACATGTTTGCTTCTGTTTGCCATAATTCTTGAAGTGGTGTACACATTGTGAAATATTATGATCATTCACACTCCGTAATCGTACTTAATTACTGAGAGTTATTCGAACTAAGTCTGTTAGAGGTCATGTATGCATTTCTTTTATTTAATGATGGACAAGGTAACCAAAATCTATCTTATAATTTATAATGAGTAGAAGATTTGGGTCAGATGGATTACACAGAGGTTGTGTGCTGACAGTGTGTCTTCGGATTGTATGGGATGATGAGGTTCGCATTAGAATTTTATCTGTACTTGTTCGAGGAGACTGACTAGAGGAAAGAGTTGTTATGGAAGTGAAATGATATTGGCGATAAGGTTTATATGTGTCGACGTATTGAAGAGGTATTATTGAGGTATTGAGATTATATGAAGTTGATGATTATTGGAGTTTTTGTGGACAAGAGGGTAATTGCATATCTTGGCTCACTGACAGTTGTTCAGCAACCGTACATTTTGATCTGGCTTGGCAAACATTGGTCTTGACATGATGACTATGACGTTGACTTAACTATTATTGACTGTTATACATTGCTGCCACTACTACTTGATACACATGATGAACATCAAATTTTGACAGAATTGCATTTACACAGTTAACACTATTCAATTACACAGTAGTACTTAATGTGGATGAAAGATGAGTGAGTGTGTTTTGTGTGTTTTCCTTTCCTAATCTTACCCACCTATCTCCTAAATATTATTTTATTTGTTTGTAGTGGCTTGCACTGACACCCATAAATATTATAGGTTTACTGATATTTGAGTATTTGTAATAGTTAATATGACAATTATCTGATATCATTTGTGTGTTTATTAGAATTTGTATGTTTAGTGTAAGAGCATTGAGAATAATTTTGTAAAAGCATTTGTATGTGCATTCAAACTATTGCTCATGCCTGAACTGTCTGATTAGTGATGGTGAATATTATGAACTGTTACCTGCACTTGTTCAACATTGATGTGTGACACTTAGAAATGTTTAATTTCTGCTGATGAACTGTGTGATTAGTGATAGTGAATATTATGGACTGTTACCTGCACTTTTTCAACATAATGGGTGCCACTTAGAAATGATTAATTTCTGCTGATGAACTGTGTGATTAGGATAGTGAATATTACAGACTGTTACTTGTACTTTTTCTACATGATTGGTGCCACTAGGACATGTTTAATTTCTGCTTATAAACTCTGATGAACAGTGTGATCAGTGATAGTGAATATTATGGACTGCTCTCTGGACCTGCTCATCATTGCTAGGTGCAACTGATGGACTGCTTGTACTGAAATAATGACTTGTTGGTGTCTGCACCTGCTCAACTTTGCTGGGTGCCACTGATGGACTGCTTCTACTGAAATAATGTCATTTGTTGCTGTCTGCACCTGCTCAACATTGCTGGGAGCCACTGATGGACTGCTTCTAATGAAATGATGTCACTTGTTGGTGTCTGCATCTGTTCAACAATGCTGAGTGCCACTAATGGAACTGTTTCTGCTGAGTGATGTCACTTGTTGGTGTCTGCACCTGTTCAACAATGCTGGGTGCCACTAATGGAACTGCTTCTGCTGATAAATGTGACTTGTTGCTGCGTGTACCTGTTCAACATTGCTGGGTGCCAGAGATGGAACTGCTTCTACTGAAATAATGTCACTTGTTGGTGTCTGCACCTGTTCAACAATGCTGGGTGCCACTAATGGAACTGTTTCTGCTGAGTGATGTCACTTGTTGGTGCCTGCACCTGTTCAACAATGCTGGGTGCCACTAATGGACTGCTTCTTCTGAGATAATGTCATTTGTTGGTGTCTGCACCTGCTCAACATTGCTGGGTGCCACTGATGGACTGCTTCTACTGAGATAATGTCACTTGTTGGTGTCTGCACCTGCTCAACATTGCTGGGTGCCACTGATGGACTGTTTCTACTGAAAGATGTCACTTGTTGGTGTTTGCACTTGTTCAACATTGCTGGGTGCCACTAATGGAACTGCTTCTACTGAAATAATGTCACTTGTTGCTGTCTGCACCTGCTCAACATTGCTGGGTGCAACTGATGAACTGTTTCTACTGAAATGAAGTCACTTGTTGCTGTCTGCACCTATTCAACATTGCTGGGTGACTCTGATGGATTGCTTCTACTGAACTAATGTGACTTATTGGTGTCTGCACCTGTTCAACAATGCTGGGTGCCACTAATGGAACTGTTTCTACTGAAAGATGTCACTTGTTGGTGTCTGCACTTGTTCAACATTGCTGGGTGCCACTAATGGAACTGCTTCTACTGAAATAATGTCATTTGTTGCTGTCTGCACCTGCTCAACATTGCTGGGTGCCACTGATGGACTGCTTGTACTGAAATAATGTCATTTGCTGGTTTCTGCACCTGTTCAACATTGCTGGTTGTCACTGATGGACTGCTTCTACTGAAATGATGTTGCTTCTTGCTGTCTGCACCTGTTCAACATTACTGGATACCACAGTTGGAACTGCTTTTATTAAAATGATGTCACTTGTTGGTGTTTGCACCTGTTGACCATTGCTGGGTGCTGCTGCTGGAACTATCAACTATTTGTTTTTTTTTTATAATTAAAAGTATTCTATGTGAACATTTGTATAAACTGATTTTTTGTGTATTGTGTAAACTATTATGTAAAGCCGCATGTATGGAAGAATTTGTATTGCCTACTGTATTTTATATATTAGGTTATTGAAAGGTCAGTGCAAAGCCAAAATTTTATCTAATTATGTGATATTTAAGTATTAATATTATCTTTTATTTTTGTCTGTATTTTTTTTGAAGAATTTGGTGGTATTTTCACCACCAATGCTGGCAAAAATACCATCAAATTCTAGCCCGTGGAGGAAGGGCATATGAAAGGTGGCTACACTGAGCCACAGCGCCAGAGAGTTTTGTTTCGACGCCTCCACTGGCAGTGATTATTGAGAAGTAGTGGAGTGCAGTGCTTGTTGAGAACTCGTAGTGAGTCAATCAGTGCTGAGATGTCGTAGTGAAGAGTGCTTGTCGAGATGTGGCAGTAGGCAGTTCTTGTTGAGATGTGGTAGTAGCGAGTCGGTGTGGAGATATTGTAAGGATTAGAGTGATTTTCATCAATATAAATGAGGTAACAAACTCCTTTTCTTTTTTTTCTCATTATTTCAATGTCCTGAATAACGCGTCATTACAGGTTCAGTCAACAAAGCATCTGGCTTGTGTTCTTGTATTAGAGTGTAATTCTGGTTTTCTTGCGCAATTATAGTATTTCTATTTTTTTAAATTACTTCAGTATAAATGGTATTTAAAATTTCTTGTCTTGTTGAAGAAGAACCGTGCCAGATGTGTACGTTGAATCACACTCCCACACACAGAACAATTACACTTGTGTTTTGGTTTCGTAGGTTTTATAGTTGCTGGGGACTTAATTAATTAATTGTGTTAACGGAAATTTTATTTCATTCTTTGTTGTTGTTCTATGCAGTCAGATTGCGTACTAAGACTAGTCAGGGCCAACCGTTTACGAGACTACGTAATCGGACATACAGCAATTAAATAAAGCGAAAAATAAAAATTATTTTCAAACTTAATAATTAAGCCCCCATGCAACTGATCCGAAAGTTCGGCTACTTTATCCGATAGTGAAATTATTTCCTTTGTGTGATTTTCTGAACCAAGTTTCAGAGTGTCCATTTGTGTTGAAATCGTATCTACTGTGTCCTTTAAGTTTTCCTGAGATTTTGCAAGCTGCGTAACCGAATCGGTAGATGCAACTGAGTCAGTTTTAGCCCACAAGGTCTCATGATTTTCATGAACAATGGTTTGCAGTTCTTTTATGGCTGCTTCGTGAGTCTGTAATGCATTTTCATGATGCGAAAAAATAGGATGGAAATGCTCACAAATTTGTGTTTTTACGTCATTACAGACTTTTTGACATTTCGATTCAATGATATGTAACTCAGTAGTTAAATCTTCACGTGTTTGTTCAAGTGTGGTGTCTAACTTTTGAAGCTTTTGCTGTGTTTGTCTCTGATTTTGTTCAAGCGTTGTGTCTAACTTTTGTAGCCTTTGTCCCATTTGTTGCATTAACTGTAATAACAATGCACTGGTGTCTGAAACATGTTCCTCATTGCTATTCGGCAGTGCATTTGAACCGGCAATATTCGCATTTTGAAAAGCAGAAAATGTGTCTTGATTTATTTGAGAAAACGGTGAGGACCCAAAACCTGAATCTACAGTATTTGCGAGATTGTGTCCTGTCATTTCGGAATCCTGAGGCGAGCTGTTGCCGACCGATCGATCGATAATGTTTCCCTGTTCACTAATTGTTTCACTGCCTACACCATTATTTGCAGCCCGCTGCATTTCCCTATGCACAATTACCAAATTACTATTTTGAATGTCTGTTAATTCATTACACAGTGGTGCTGATAAGCTACGCTCGTCGTCACTATTATTTTTCAGTTTACTTTGGAGCCTAGTGTTACGTTTTTCACAAGCCATTATTGTCACAATATTTCACACGATAACACAGAAAAGCACAATTTGAAGAGCAAAAATAAGAGAACACATTAACATAGCGCTGAAAATAATATCTAGTTAATTGCAGGCGCAGCTGCGAAATACTTGGTGCAAATTTACATGCGTGCCACACCTGTTTTACTGTACAACAATGAAAGACTGCAACTACAAAGGAGATTCTCTCTACAATTGCGCGCTAGCAATAAACAAAATCTACACTAATCACACAAACTACAAGAAAAAAAATCAGAAGATTCCAGTGAGATATCCTCGGCTAAGGGTCGACATATGAAAGTCCCCTTAGAAAAATTATACATGACTGTGTTTAAACTGACACACAATATTTTTAGTGCAACGCAATCTGACTTTCAAAAATCCCTACAAAAGAATGGCCCTGACTAACATTAACACTAACACCTTTCACAAATCACTTACCTCACAAAAATCTTCGTTACTCGAACTACTGCAATACAGCGAGCGCCACTACTGCCAGCTAAATAAAAGATTCAAACTACGGAAGGCACTAACTACTGATAGGCATAGTTAGCAAATGAAAGATTTTGATAGAGAACAAACAATGTATTTACCTTACTAGTGTTCAAAAGTCATAATATATATAGCAGTTCATGACATCCAGTCTTACAAATTTCAAAACTCCGCCATCTCTCTCCCCACATCCACCGCTGCTGGCGGCTCACCTCCAACTGCGCAACGCTACACGCTGCTCACATCCAGCTGCCCAACACTACAACGGCAGACAACAATGCAAACCAACCACAGACTGCACACAGCACAGCCATGATTTTCATACAGAGCGCTACGAGGCGTTACCAATATAAAAACCTAAACAACCTACTTACACTGGCTCATCCCAGTATCTGGTCATGTTAACACATTTTTCAAAATATTTCCTTAATTAACCTGATTTCGGATTATAGACTTCGTCATTGTATACTATTTTACGAAGTCGCTCTTGAACAGACGCCGACCAAAATTGATCTAAAAACGCCTTTTCAAAGGCATGAAATGTTTTACAAGTTTCTGCGGCATTTAATGCCCGTAATGACGCATCACCAGAGATATGTGATACCACATATTGTATCTTTTGTTCTTCTGACCATGATTTTGGGAGAACACTTTTGAAATTAAGGATAAATACAACAGGGTGTACGTTTCTTTTGCTTTCTTCAGTGGAGATCTGAAACTGCCGATGCTTGATGAGACTCTTTTCATGCATCAGAGTTGTTAGTTGCATTGAACAGCTATCATTTGCAGTCTAACATTCTGCGTGGTGTCTGTTTGTTCTATATCGTGTCTCCCTACCACTTTCGCGCAACGACGCTCTGAGTGTGTTTTTTAGGGAATTGACTAGTTTGAACCTGGAACCTGTTGCTGGTAAGGAGATGTCAGACCACACATGACATGTAGAATTCCGAAGAGTTCAGTGAGACTAGCGATGATATAACCAAATACTTAATGATTTCAGCATCAGCTCCACTGCACTCCCTGTAAAAGAATCTTAATACTAACTAAATTTAGTGGAAGGGGTTCAAGGCTTTCCTATTTTTAGTTACCTAGTAAAATAACGTCGAAAAAGCAGTTAGGTTTACCACTGGAAATTTTATTCTACTCACAAAACATTGTTTATAAATTGCATTATTAATAAAAGGAAATGTTTTAATACAGGATGGTAAAAACCAACTGCGTTCAACAAAAATGTGAACGAATATTCCCTGAATGGGTTTCCAAGTTCTACAATGGATCGAAGATTGACCTATGCCATATCATATCTATAATCTAGGTTTAAATTAAGTATCACAAAAGAGAAAACTATCAAAATGGTCTACAGTGACCCTCAATTATCTTTAATTACTTATCTAACTTGTCGTAAATTACAGTGGCTGATGTGACTTCTCAATAACTATATAACAGAAAAATCATCGCGTTTCAGATTTTTACTTCAATTGGCAAATGTGTACACCATCAGCTTTAACTGACGATCGACACTAGTATTACGCAAAAAGGGGATGTAACAGATGAGACTTCTGCGGTTCTGAGTGAAGCCTTATGCACTCAAAAATGCGGCATCGCGTGCGTTCATTACGTTGTCAGTGTTCGTCAGGGGGCGGCGGACAGCACAGCTCCGCTCACCTCGCCGTCTCCAAAGCAACTCTCTCCTAACTTCTCCTTACTACAATTTACCGACGTTGGCTTAAAAAAAACTATCTGGCTGTGTTTTCATCTGACCAATCAGGGTCTCAATGTTAACCTTAAGCTTCGCCTACAAAAATTCTGTCTATCCAATGAGAAACGTTATACTTTTCGTGGTGGGGCAATGTTTTTAAAGTTTGCAACGTAACAGAGAAGCGAAAAAGTCTCACGCTAAAACTTGCAGCTGGTGTGGTCCTTTTAGCGTTATCGTAAGATCTATACTGTTCTTCTGGAGGGCTCTAGCTTTTAACATAGGCTGGGGGGGTGGTCCTAACGTTACAGAGATGTGAAAAAGTCTCATGCTAAAAACTTGCGGGTGGTGAGGTCGCAGCGGTTAGCTGGCGACGTGGGTGTCCGTCCCTTATCGTAGGGCCTTCTCGCTTAACACGGTTCTGCTCTCGGCTTCTGTTCTCGTTTCTCCCCTCGGAACTGCGTCTGTCTCACGGTGGAAGGTGTGACATGCATTTAGGCATTCTTGTGTTAGTCTGTGGTATTCCATTTGCTCACTCGTTACTCGTATTACTTTGGTTAATTTAATGTCACGATTAATTCGGAGCTATGTGACATACTACTGGATTTGCTTATCATGTAAGGGTTTTCATGGAAGGTGTTGGATTTGCCTGACACCTTACAGCAGGTGTTCCATTTACCTTTTTACAAGTACACTCTGCTTCGTTATCATGATTGTTTCTTGTTGTCACGCATTGCTGTGGCAAAAACATTTGATTAGCAAAGTCTGGTTTTCTTTGAGGCACAACAAGATTCGGTGTAGAAGGTTCTGTGTACGTTTGCCTGTCAGCATCAGTGTTGTTATTGCTGCATACTGGCAGATTTTGTGGGTTACGGTTTTCAGGATACATCGCTCTGGCTATCTCGGTTTTGACTTGCCTATGAATATCGGAAGGAATAACTTCCTGCAATATTTCGACAGCTGTGGCTGAGCTTTGAATCTATTTTCAAGTTTATCGACATCAGTTTGAAGGCTGCTAACCTGAACTGGAATTTTCACTAATTGTTCGATCGTGGATTTCACTGCATCGATCTCTTGTTTCACACTATTAGTTATTGCACTATCCCGTTCGTTTAAAGTTTGATTGATCTGGCGGACAATTTCCTCATCTCTTTTAAGAAATATGTTGCTGATATTTTCAACTAATTTCCTTTCCCTTTCTTGGTCTTCAATTTCTTGTTGCTGTCTCTCTGTAGCCCTTTCTTCCCTCTGCTGGATAGTAAATTTTTCGAATAATGCTGTTAACATATCCTGCAACGGCATAGCTTGTGCGTTGTGCACTTGTGCCCCTGGGTCAGTACAAATAGTGTCTCTGTTTTCTAACTTATCGACTGGTGGAGTGCCAGTTTGCTTCGGCAGCTCTTTAGTCTCACTACCTGTCGGAACATCATCTACAAAATTGTCATCGGTACTTAAATTCTCTAATGACGCAGTAGGAGTGTGAACAGATTGTTCTACTGGAGGATCTGATACCATTTCTACCTCCGTATCCTCACTAGGTTTAACCAGTTTCTTTGGCCTAACCATTTTATACACAATATAAGACAACAAGTCTATATGTATCTTCTGAAGTGGTCAGAAGGGCTCTATGTTGCCCATGTGTGACTGCAACATTAACTAAGCAAAGATGGATCCCTGTTCCTACCCTTGTACTCTTCTGAAGTGATCAGCAGTGCTCTATTTGATTCGTCTGTCACACCAGCTCCACTATTAGTAAAAACAGCAACTCGATGGACAGGTGTCAATGTTCGTGACAAACAATACATACGAATAATTAATAAGTTGTTGTGGCAATTTATACCTGTGATAAATTACAAATTTTTTGTGTTATTATTTCATTTAAATGAACAAATGTGAATTGGTGGTCCCTGTCTGGGCGCCAGTGCGGCGGTTTTTGTGTATCATCAACATCGACAAGTGCAGTGAATAAGGATGATACGATACTCTATGGTATTCTGCGGTTTGAATTCACTCTGTTTTTTTTTTTTTTTTTTTTTTAGCAGTTGCATTGATTTGATTTTGTAAATGATACTGACAATATTATACACATGTATAATGCATTATTCAAACTACAACTTCTCCCGGATAATTATTTTGTTCAAATTGCACAAGAATTCCGCCTGACCTAGTGTAATAATGTTGGCTGTAAGCTGTGTTCATATCACTAAAATTACAGATCGTACATCAGAGCTTTTATAATTTTTGTCTTCGATGGATTTAATTATTCTTAGCAAATTGATCATGAAAGGGAACCACAGAATACCACCCGCACACAGCACTGACGTATGCTACCAGAAATATTTTTCTCCGTGATTCGTGCGTAGTTTAATGTTGGCCATATACATCAGTAATGAAATCTTGTTCAACAATAAATACCATCAGCACTGTTCTTAGAAAATGCAGTCTGATTCGATTAATTTTTTTCTTTTATAAATAGGGTTCAGTACCACCGGTCACATTTATTTCTTACACATCGGAATATTGGAAGTTCGCAGTTTCAAGTAATTTAAATTTGCCGCTGTGATCAAAGTTAAGATGGCGGCCAACAAAAGATAGAGGATTTCTTTTTTAATTAAGATTTTCCTTTTCCCAATAAATCATTTAAATTGATGCCACCAATAAAAAAAAATTATTAAATTGTTTTGAAAATTAGTTTAACACAAACCCATGCTATTTTCAACTAGAATTACAGACGAAGTTGGCATATAATCGCAACTAACAATCGCTGCGCTTCTTGCGGCTATGCTAAAACAATTAATACAAAATTATAATTAAAAGAGGAAGTGAATTTTCAATAATTAATCATAAATAGTTTTAACGCATTTGGCTCTACTTGTTTTTACCAGCAAATGAACATAAAAGTACAATAATTTTACATTAAATGTTTTTCATTTAACAGACCTCAAATCAATTCGCGTCTTGCGTCGGCGATGTACATCAGAAGAAGACGACAAAAGGGTACAAAACAAAACAAAAGAATGACATAGATTAACAAAGAATGTGAGACAAATATTGTCTCTGTTTTACATAATTATCATCTTTTTAAGAAATAATTACATAATTGAATGAATATTATCCACACGTTCATATACCACTCGTAATAAAAAAATATATATATCGTGGATGTTATAACATACGTAATCAGCATTACAGTCTTACGAAATAGCAATTTTCTTTTGAAAATAATTTATTTTCGGGACTGTAACACTTTCCTTTTTACCCTTTAGAGAATTTTATTTTATCCCTCAGTAATTGGCTCGTTTGGAAATCTCTGTTTTATAGTGGCGGCCGATAGAATGAGAAGTTGGGTGTTGCATAGGGTTGCCATCCGTCCCGATTTGTAGAGACCGTCACCGTTATGGACATTCTTTATCCCGAGAAGGCTCAATTTTGTCCCGAATTTGCAAAATACCGTTCTAAGCTTGGCTCAAGTACTGAAGTAATGCCATGTTAGTGCAACATGTAGATGCAGCCTCAGTTAGTTTTATTCATGTCAAAAAGTTATGTTGGCAAGGTCGTCTCACAGATGACGTTGCAAGTTGTGTATTGTGTATCGACGATGCAAGCACCTTCAAGATCTAGCGCCATCATCGGAGAAGATACGAGCCTTCTCCACCTATACAGGTTTGGAATTAACGCAGCGCTACGCGGAGAAATCGTGCGGTTCCCATTAGAATAGCGATTTATAAGACAATTTTTTCAGAAGTAATAAGAACAAAGAATTCGAGTTTGTAATGTCTGAAGTGTTTACTGCGAGTCTATAGGGGGTGAAGTGTATGGTGGCGTATACTTCAATGACGAAAGTGTTATTGTCAATTGTTTACCGTCTAATTTTACGAAAATGTATAAGAATGGAAAGAGAAAGTGTTATTTTTCGAATGATTACACAAAGGAGTGGTCTTTTGTCAAGAAAGCATTCGCGGATCACAAACCGTTATGTGATATTTGTGGCTGCTTCATCTCAGTAACTCACTGAGGAAAGGCAGATGTGTAGCATCACATTTCTAGTAAGAATCATTCAAATAGATTCGCGGGAACATTAACGTCAAAGCCTTTTTCTGCATTCATAATTAAAGAAGATACCCACGAAGAATTGCTTGTTACTGCTGGAGAACTAACAATAGCTTATAAACTTGTCAAGAATCATCAGGCCTTCATATCTCTTGACTGTAATGTAAAACTCAATGCCGTAATATATCCTGCCTCCAAAGTATCCGCAAAACATTCTACAGCCAGGACCAAAGCTACAGCTATTCTCGCACAACACTCCCGTGTCCGAATGTATAAAACAATTGCAAGAAGTTTCCTTTTAAGGCAGGCTCGTCCAAACTGTGCCCCCGGGGCGCTACCGCTCGCGATCGCCGCGGCCAGCGCCCCGGGCGAATTCGTATGTCGTCGCAGAGGCCGAGCCGGGTCGCTTAGCTGGCCGTGCAGACCGCCCGCCGAGCCTCGCCATGCCGCTGTACGCGCGCTTCGTGCGTAATTGTCTTCTTTGCCAATGTTGACTGTAAGAATTAAAGAGCCTTATAACCTTAATTCTATTTTTAATAAGTATTCAAACTTGGTCGGTTAAAATTATTACGTACAAAACAGCAAACTAAGGATCCGATGTCTAAACTCTGAAAAGGGATACAAAAAGATGTAGCCCGAAATATAACAAAAAGTATTTACTTGTAACTGCTAACAGTAACAATGAGACTCTATATCCCTCACATAAAATTATTTCTAAAATACACTCCTGGAAACTGAAATAAGAACACCGTGAATTCATTGTCCCAGGAAGGGGAAACTTTATTGACACATTCCTGGGGTCAGATACATCACATGATCACACTGACAGAACCACAGGCACATAGACACAGGAAACAGAGCATGCACAATGTCGGCACTAGTACAGTATATATCCACCTTTCGCAGCAATGCAGGCTGCTATTCTCCCATGGAGACGATCGTAGAGATGCTGGATGTAGTCCTGTGGAACGGCTTGCCATGCCATTTCCACCTGGCGCCTCAGTTGGACCAGCGTTCGTGCTGGACGTGCAGACCGCGTGAGACGACGCTTCATCCAGTCCCAAACATGCTCAATAGGGGACAGATCCGGAGATCTTGCTGGCCAGGGTAGTTGACTTACACCTTCTAGAGCACGTTGGGTGGCACGGGATACATGCGGACGTGCATTGTCCTGTTGGAACAGCAAGTTCCCTTGCCGGTCTAGGAATGGTAGAACGATGGGTTCGATGACGGTTTGGATGTACCGTGCACTATTCAGTGTCCCCTCGACGAACACCAGTGGTGTATGGCCAGTGTAGGACATCGCTCCCCACACCATGATGCCGGGTGTTGGCCCTGTGTGCCTCGGTCGTATGCAGTCCTGATTGTGGCGCTCACCTGCACGGCGCCAAACACGCATACGACCATCATTGGCACCAAGGCAGAAGCGACTCTCATCGCTGAAGACGACACGTCTCCATTCGTCCCTCCATTCACGCCTGTCGCGACACCACTGGAGGCGGGCTGCACGATGTTGGGGCGTGAGCGGAAGACGGCCTAACGGTGTGCGGGACCGTAGCCCAGCTTCATGGAGACGGTTGCGAATGGTCCTCGCCGATACCCCAGGAGCAACAGTGTCCCTAATTTGCTGGGAAGTGGCGGTGCGCTCCCCTACGGCACTGCGTAGGATCCTACGGTCTTGGCGTGCATCCGTGCGTCGCTGCGGTCCGGTCGCAGGTCGTCGGGCACGTGCACCTTCCGCCGACCACTGGCGACAACATCGATGTACTGTGGAGACCTCACGCCCCACGTGTTGAGCAATTCGGCGGTACGTCCACCCGGCCTCCCGCATGCCCACTATACGCCCTCGCTCAAAGTCCGTCAACTGCACATACGGTTCACGTCCACGCTGTCGCGGCATGCTACCAGTGTTAAAGACTGCGATGGAGCTCCGTATGCCACGGCAAACTGGCTGACACTGACGGCGGCGGTGCACAAATGCTGCGCAGCTAGCGCCATTCGACGGCCAACACCGCGGTTCCTGGTGTGTCCGCTGTGCCGTGCGTGTGATCATTGCTTGTACAGCCCTCTCGCAGTGTCCGGAGCAAGTATGGTGGGTCTGACACACCGGTGTCAATGTGTTTTTTTTTTCCATTTCCAGGAGTGTATTTATGACTCTAGTTCATTTAATAAACTGATATATTTTTCAGAAGACGCCTATTATACATAATGACGAGTGTGCATGTGCAGTACTAATAGAATGAACCTGTGGGTCAGAAAACAACTAAGATGTTCTTCGATTCTTGTTTTGGATATTGTTTACTAAAGCTTTGCGTAGTAATTCTGCCACACGAACACTAGTTGTTACCTAAACGGTAAATGGTTTGCTTGTTTTACCGCTCATCGACCTCTTTTACAGAGGTGTGCTTGCTCTGTTACTTTCTTTACGTTGGATGTGACTGCGGGACAGTCCAGCGCAGCGCAGTGTTGTGTGGTCTCACTCGCTCCGCAGCTCCTATGCCGCCACTAGCGACACACGATCGCGGACGGGGCGCTGAACCACAGTCTAACATAACAGTCGCGACACTTCGCCTGTATTTTGTTGCTACAGCGCCAGCAGCGCCCCAAGCGGCCGGTAGGTTGAACTGTGAGTTCGGCGCGATCGTGAAAGCGAATAGTGATTATTTATTTTGATTTATACAATGGTTTTTACCATCGGGAACGTTTGTAGCGCAATAAATTGAAGCAACAACAGAAAGAAGACACCACAGCAGTCTTTTTTTAGGTTTCCTAAGGACCCTGGGTGCTATATACCATCATGTTACTAAACTGTATCGTCAGGATTCACTTGCAAACTATATGTGTATAAATGATGAATGCTTCGTTTTATGAGCAGAAAATGGCTAGTTAATAGCAGACGAGAAGACCTTATGAAGAAAGACCCAGTTTACCTGTATAATAATATTAGCTTTTGTTCGCTACATTTCGAACAAAACCGGTTCATGAACGCAGATAATAACAAACTCGTTTGGAATGCAGTGCCCACACTGTTTGACATTCCAAATAAACCCCCTCAGCTGACGATGAAGAAGAAACTGCCACATAGATTCTACAGTCAATCTAAAGCTGTAAAACAGTCCTATGACACAGAAGCAGCCAGTTCGACTCTCCATGTATCAGTGCCAGATTCGTGTGAATCATCAACACAGACCTGCTTTGACGATGAAGTGGTTAAATTAAGTGTAGCTGTTCGTGTCTTAGCCCGCATCTCGTGGTCGTGGGGTAGCGTTCTCGCTTCCCACGCCCGGGTTCCCGGGTTCGATTCCCGGCGGGGTCAAGGATTTTCTCTGCCTCGTGATGGCTGGGTGTTGTGTGCTGTCCTTAGGTTAGTTAGGTTTAAGTAGTTCTAAGTTCTAGGGGACTTATGACCACAGCAGTTGAGTCCCATAGTGCTCAGAGCCATTTGAACCATTTGTTCGTGTCTTACAAAAGCGTGTGAAGTGTCAGAATGCCCAGAAGCGAAACTATTACGGGACAAGGAAGGTGCCTACAGACAGATTGTTTGAAAATTATTCAAATATTTGGTTTTTCGTGAAATGTAATGTAATCAGCTCATTATAGTGTTTTCAGCATATGTCTCCCACTATTTGGCAGTTGCTTGTCCCACTTAGAATAATATAAAGATGAAGGTCGTACTTGTGGCAACAGGAGACAATGACAAACACAGTATACCTACAGAACGATAAACGAGCTGTCGATCGCTTTTGCATGTAGAGGTACGTGTCTGTGCTTCTTACGTGTGAATCTGTGTGTTTATATTCTTTTGATATCAACGTGGTAAGCTGCAATTCTGTCCAATGTCACAAGTGTTTCTTCACGAATGTGTTGTAGCTTGCCACTCTATTCATGGTTTTTGTCCATACTTGCGCATATTTTAGAATCATTTTTAGAAACGTATATGCCTTCTGATACCACACAAACTCTTGGAGGCAAGAAAATAACTCGCATAAATCGGAAATTACGTAGGAAATTGATGCAAACAAACATTATGCTTACGACGCGTCTGACGTTCACCTTACCCGCCGCTTGGAGCGCTAGTGTCGCTCCATCTGTCAAACGGCAACAACTTTTACAGCAGTGAGTGTCCCGACTGTTATGTTAGACTGTGGCTGAACTACACTGCCTTGCGCCCGCGGGGTGCTGGAGCGCCCGCCGGGCGCAGTTCTTGGATGAACCTGTTTTAAGGCATAGGCACCGATGCATCGAACCACAAGGCTGAAAAAATGTTTCCTTTACTTGAGCAATATTTTCCTGAAACTGATGGACTCCAATAGAAGCTTCTGAAGTTTGATACTGTGAATAACGAAACACCGCATACAACTGTAAAGTTTTGCTTAGACGCTTTAAGACAACCGCAGATTCCATTAGATAAACTAATCGCTTTTTGTGGATCCAATACTAACACCAATACCAACTTCGGAGAGCTTCATTTACGAGGCCAGTAGAATGTCTTTCAACAAATTAAAAATGAACTAGGAAAAAACGTGGAAGGAACTGGATGCCCTGCCCACATTCTCCACAGCACAACATCAAGCTCTGCTGGAATCTTAACTGCAGACTTTAAAATAATCGTCATGAAAATATTTAATTATTTTTGAATATGCGCGGTAAGGACAGAGATGCTGCAAGAGTTTTGATGATGTCAGTCATTATACAATTCTATCTACTCAAAGATAAGATAGCTGTCGTTAAGGCCCGCAGTTGAGAGAATTCTTAAGCACTGGATTCCATTACAACAATTTTTTGACCAGAAAACAAGCTGCCCAAAATAATTTCAGGTTTTTTCAGCAGTCCGATTAGTGAAATTTACTTCATATTTCTGAAGTCGAACCAGGCCCGATTTGAAAAAAATATAAACAGCTTGGAGAAGAATAAAGTCTCGATCATTGAAATAAGAATTATACACATATCAAAAAAGTTTTTCATGACCTCGGTTCCGAGAGTTCCGGAACCTGTACAGAAAACAGGGAATAAAAAGGGTTCAAATGGCTTCTGAGCACTATGGGACTTAACTTCTGTGGTCATCAGTCCCCTAGAACTTAGAACTACTTAAACCTAACTAATCTAAGGACATCACACACATCCATGCCCGAGGCAGGATTCGAACCTGCGACCGTAGCGGTCGCTCGGTTCCAGACTGTAGCGCCTAGAACCGCACGGCCACTCCGGCCGGCAAAGGTGGTTCGATGACCCCTCTGCCAGGCATTTAAACGTGATTTGCAGAGTATCCATGTAAATGTAGATGTAGACGAATGTCCCTGCTAGGAAAGTTGAGGATTGGGCTGCACAATGTGACAAATACTGTGAAATCAATGAAGAGCTGAATGACGATTAGGTTTATTGCGCTGCTTTGGAAAAAAAAATGGTTAAGAAACTGTGAGCGAGAACTCGGACGGTGATGATGACGATCCTCAGGAACGTTTTTGATATTGCCCTTTCGATATTGGCCTGCCCAAGGCAGGATTCGAACCTTTGACCGCAGTGGTCTCGCGGTTCCAGACTGTAGCGCCTAGAACCGCTCGGCCACGCCGGCCGGCAACTGGGAATAGACATCAACATAAACATCATTTCCACCCTTTTTATTGCCCATGAAAACCACACTTAGCATGTTGTACCACCACACAGCGAGACCTTCAGAGGTGGTGGACCAGATTGCTGTACACGCCTGTACACACCCAGTAGCACGTCCTCTTGCATTGATGCATGCGTCTGTATTCATCGTGGCATACTATCCACAAGTTCATCAAGGCGCTGTTGGTCCACATTGCCCCACTCCTCAATGGCGATTCGGCGTGGATCCCTCAGAGTGTTGTTGGGTCACATCGTCCACAAACAGTTGTTTTAAATCTATCCGCCGGCCGGAGTGGCCGAGCGGTTCTAGGCGCTACAGTCTGGAACCGTGCGATCGCTACGGTCGCAGGTTCGAATCCTGCCTCGGGCATGGATATGTGTGATGTCCTTAGGTTAGTTAGGTTTAGTAGTTCTAAGTTCTAGGGGACTGATGACCTTAGAAGCTAAGTCCCATAGTGCTCAGAGCCATTTGAACCATTTAAATCTATCCCAGGCATGTTCGATAGTGTTCATGTCTGGAGAACATGCTGGTCATTCTAGTCGAAGGATGTCATTATCCTAAAGGAAGTCATTCACAAGATGGGCACGATGGGGGTGCGTATTGTCGTCCATGAAGGCGAATGCCTCGCTAATATGTTGCCGATATTGTTGCACTACCGATCGCAGGATGGCATTCACGTATCGTACCGCTGTTGCGGCGCCTTCCATGACCACCAGCGGCGTACGTCGGCCCCACATGATGCCAGCCCCAAACAGCAGGGAACCTCCACCTCGATGCACTCGCTGGACTGTGTGTCTAAGGCGGCAGCCTGACCGCGTTGCTTCCAAACGCGTCTCCGACGATTGTCTGGTTGAAGGCATATGCGACACTCATCAGTGAAGAGAACGTGATGCCAATCCTGAGCGGTTCATTTGGCATGTTGTTGGGCCCATTTGTACCGCGCTGCATGGTGTCGTGGTTGTATAGATGGACCTCGCCATGGACGTCGTGAGTGAAGTTGCGCTTCATGCAGCCTATTGCGCAAAGTCTGAATCGTAACACGACGTCCTCGCACGAAAAGCATTATTGAACATGGTTGCATTGCTGTCAGGCTTCCTCCGAGCCATAATCCGTAGCGATCATCCACTGCAGTAGTAGCCCTTGGACGGCCTGAGCGAGGCATGTCATCGTCAGTTCCTGCCTCTCTGTATCTCCTCCATGTCTGAACAACTTAGCTTTGGTTCACTTCCCTTGCTGAGAGCCCTTCCTGGTACAAAGTAACAATGTGGACGCGATCGAACTGCGGTATTGACCGCCTAGGCATGGCTGAACTACAGACAACACGAGCCGTGTACCGCCTTCCTGGTGGAATGACTGGAACTGAGCGGCTGTCAGACCTCCTCCGTCTAATAGGCGTTGTTCATGCATGGTGGTTTACATCTTTGGACTGGTTTATTGACATTTCTGAACAGTCAAAGGGACTGTGTCTGTAACAATATCCACAGTCAAAGTCTATCTTCAGGAGTTCTGCGAGCCGGAGTGATGCAAAACATCTTTTGATTCAAAAATTTTGAATGAAAGGAAGACTGCCAATTTTATTGACTGCAAACCAAGATGATTTCGTAAAAATTAAAGAATGAAAATCCCAACCAAAATATAATTAGTTTGTGTTTGAAATTTGAGGACGAGACAATGGCTTCCTGTACCATAGCATTTGATTACTTAGCGAAATGAGCGATTTCTTTTAATAAATATCAAGTATTTGACAGGATGACGCTATCTGAAGCCCTAGATAGGGCGATGATCGAAAACGCTGTTATATACCTGACTAAAAATGATGTGAAGATTTCAGGTGACAATTGTTTTCAGGAATATACGTATCTGAAGAGCTTTTTAGAAACTAAGCGTGACTCAGAGAAATGGAAATCTAAACACTGCGTGGGAAAAATGTGGATTTACTTTCTTAAGGAAATCGAACATCCTGAACGCAAACGCCAACTGCTAAAATTATGCGAGTATTTGTTTTTTTTTTTTTTATTTCCGCACACAATGCCACTGTGGAAAGAGTATTTTCGCTGGTGTCGGCGCAGTATACTGATGAAAGAAATCGACTGCTGCCAGGGTCTGTGGAATCAGTCTTATAGTGGCAGTTTAGCAAAGAGCTAACTTGCACGGAATTTTAAAAATACGTAAAAGGGAAAAAAGACTTGCTGAAAAAGGTGAAATCTTCCGAAAAATGTGATTCACCACCTACTTCCGCCGTAACAAGTTACACGTAATTGTGTTCTATATCAAAAATAATTTTATAACTTAAATTTTTTACTTCATATCTACATTCCCATGTCAGAGTGTCCTGGCGAAGTGCCAGTTAGATATGTCAAATTCTAGTGTTGCACTTAAGTTTCAATGTTGCAGTGTTATATGAGACGCTTGCAGTGGAGAAAATTCTTTATCTCGGCGCCTGGTTTGCCGACATTCGTTGTGATGTAAACACGCACAGAATTCATGGTGTATGAAGGTAACAACATCCAGTATTTTAAATCTAATTTACGATCCTGCGAGAAGTTGGAGGTACGTTATCGACTGAAAAATATTTGTAGTAAAGACTTATTGACTATCTAGAAAACTATTCCTAGTAGAACTGAAGTACATTCGTCATTTAAAAGACTGGAAATAAGAAACAAATTATTCATCATAAGTACACTTATTCTCATCTCACTTGTACAGAATTTGTCGTCGTGTTTTTTGTCGATGTAAATTTGTCAACCACCCACTGATTAACGTCTGCAATCTCCACCAGGAGATACTTTCAATGGAAAGTATCGCCAAGGTCGACGACACATTTCCTGGGTCCTAAATCTAAGTAGGAACGATTTTATTCATTCCAAAGTTGGAAAGCACCTTTGTGCTTAGACTGACGTCACGGGAATTCGAAGGTTTATAGCACTCAGTGAACGTCTTTCCTAAGCTGTTGGTTATTATAAACTCCGGCAGACTAACAGCACCATACAATGACCTAAATTTCTGTGCTAGCTTATCCAAAAATGCATAAACTGAACACATATCCTTTAAGATACAGAAAAGGCAAAAAAAGACATTGGTATCGAGAACCTAAGCACTCAGTCGACTTGAAATACCACAACGTCTGTACAAAACGTTCTTAGAAATAATATTCATACACACGATACACATTAACATTAAAGCTGTAGTAACATTAACAATCGCAATATGTCAGCCACTTTCCGAAATGACACAATGTAAGAATTACATTACTATTTACGGGTGACAAAAATATAAAATGCAGTTGTGCTGATGAGAAAACATTTACTTTGTATTTCTACCCACAAAACAAATTTGTGAATGAAACAAAATTATGATTGCTGTAGAGGTATAAGTATTTGTAATATTGTACGTGCGGAATGACGAACCCGAGGGGCCTGAATAATAAATTAATGTTACGTGAGGAGAGAAAGCTGGGAGAAGCCACCTCTGTAGCGGGGTGTTACGTAACGGTGTTTCGAACTTTCCTAGACAGCGAGTTTGCACGCCGACTGCAACCCTCTGTGACGTCACTAGCGAGCGTGCTGTCTGGTGCCACAGATGTGCCTCGACTCGTCCCTTATCGAAGAGCATATAATGAGCCGAGCTGTGTGCCAGAGTCTTGCTATAAGTGCGCAAACCCCTCGAGTTTG
Source organism: Schistocerca americana (assembly GCF_021461395.2). Lineage (NCBI taxonomy): Eukaryota > Metazoa > Arthropoda > Insecta > Orthoptera > Acrididae > Schistocerca > Schistocerca americana. The sequence goes on from NC_060120.1 coordinate 859,253,694, forward strand.
TTCCGAGGCCGGCAGCGCTTTCGTGTTCATTAGAGGGCTTGAGGACGTTGGACGACCAAAGTTAGTCGATTGGTACTTTTTTCATGGCGTATATTAGGTTACCAAAAGCCAAGAAAATATAATCAAAGAGGACATATGAAGTGTAAGATTATCGGGAGATGCGCAACACTGTAACGGTACCAGGCACCACCAGTGCTGTTTTACAGACAATAATTGTGTCTTGCCGACCATCTCTTTCCATTCTTTACTGTCGAGGTCTTCAATTTAGGGGAGGTGACTTTTGAGCTAGAACGTTTGAAACGTCCCTTCTTATTGTTCTTTCCTTTCCAAGTGCTCCTTTTTTGAAGAATAGGGATTATAAAATTATTATTTAATAGATCTGTTGACAGAAAGTGTTCACATTAGCAAATGCATTTAATTTTATTTTGTAAAACCAATGCTGCAACGCAGCTGGAAACCAGATATCAAATGAAATAAGCAACTATGTACAAAGCAAAGCATAAAAACATCATTCAATAGCCATGTGGCATTTCATAAGTCAGTAGAAATTCTCTCAACTCTCGTAAAAAGACGTAAATTTATAATTGTATAGACACCAGCTCTTCAAATTAAGTTTCATTTCACTGCACACGTTTCTGTTGGTCATAGTATATGCACAATATGTGAAGAAAAGGGACTGTTATTGCTCGCACGTGTGTTGATAATTCAGCAAGGGACTGGTTAACAGCATTGCTGGTTCTAAGGACGTACCAAAAAGTTTGTGAGTGCACAAGTGGTGGTTTATGGACTTGCTACATTGTCTGCAAGACTCTTTAATGGTGATTGTGCACCTCTCACAGTCGCAACAGATGGCTGCTGGCCATCTCTACAAGGACTACAGTGGGTCTACACCTCTGGTGGCCCACCAATACCATATTCTCTACCAGGACTACAGTGGGTCTGCTCTGTGATGACCTACCTACCAATATTCTTTAAAACTTCGACTGACTCTGCTGTGGGTTTGCTCTGTTGTGGCCCGTTACCTGTCTGCATGTCAAGAATCAGCACTGTCTTCCCGTTGGAAGAACAATACTACTTCTTCAAGACTGCATGGAAATCCACTACTTCCGTGTGCATTTTCTTTTACTGCTCAAACTTTGAGAAAAACAATGCAAATTTACAGTGATGAACGATCAGGACTGTCTTTATGGACTGTGAGAAATATCATTGCTTTTGACAAACAGTATATCAATAAGTGTGTGTATTTGATTTCTTTGTTATTGTAATTATAAAAATTTTTTCAAATCTGTATTGGCCACTGCCCAAAACAATTTGTAAAATTTTTTGTGGGGAGCATGTGGGCTATGTAGTAGGCTGTTTAGGTTTTTATATTGGTGACGCCACGTAGCGCTCTGTAAGAAAATCACTGGCTGTGCTGTGTGCAGTATGTGGATGATTTGCATTGTTGGAATATTCGCTATTGTAGTGTTGGGCAGTTGGATGTGAACAGCGCGCAGCGTTGCGCCGTAGGAGGTGAGCCGCCAGCAGTGGTGGATGTGCGCCGAGAGATGGCAGAGTTTTGAGAGTGGGTGATCTTGCGAACTTGTGTCCATCAGAAAGAGTACATTTGTAAGACTGGTTGTCATAAACTGATATATATGACTTTTGAACACTATTAAGCTGGCAGTATTGGCGCTCGCTGTATTGCAGTAGTTCGAGTAACGAAGATTTTTGTGAGGTAAGTGATTCATGAAAGGTATAGGTTATTGTTAGTCAGGTCTATTCTTTTGTAGGGATTATTGAAAGTCAGATTGCGTTGCGCTAAAAATATTGTGCTTCAGTTTAGTGTTGATCAGAATAAGTAAAGAAAGAAATGTCTGAGTACGTTCAGTTCTGCTCAGCTGTTTGAAAATCAAATAATGTAAGAGGTTTATCAGCACAGTAATTCATTAGTTTCTCTAAGAGGACGTTTCACGTTTCCCACAGAACCAAAAAGGCAGACTTATACAACCAAGATCTTGAGCAAGTCTCCCGCCGGTAGGAAAAATTGTACCGTATTGAAGGGTGAATATGCAGAGAAGGGCTAACACCAGATTGACTGTTTTCGAGGTGATAATTAAAACTTTACGACTATCCCTCGTACGTGGCCTGTGACATATCGACTGGTGGCGACACGAGCACATCCATCAAGCCCAACCTTCCGCGTGTTCGCCAGTCTCCATTCGCTGCCGAGACCACATCAGGAGCATTAACGGGGGAAGCGGACGGGCGTCACTGTTTGCGGTCCAAAAGGAGCGCCGAAAACGCATTTGAAAAATTCAGATCCCGCCTCCAAAGATTTCGGCCGTCGCCCGCAGCGCCACCGTGCTGTACAATATTTAGCTGCCGGTAACCGAGTTAAAAAGGCGCATTTTTGCCACCCGCGCCCGCGCTGCATGGCGTTCTTCCCATCCCTTCCCATCTCTTCCCTTCCCTTGCCAGGAGAGTATCGGGGGCTTTGCGAAACACAACATAGAAATTGCGGTGGTGTTGCCAAGTGCGGGCGCACTCACCGCTGCGCCGGCCAAGTGCTTTGATCTCGGACCGCGGCTCCTGTGCACACTCTTACTGATGCAAATTTCATTCCTACCTCCCACCAACGCACCCCGCACCCCTCACTGCCCCATAACCTCCCCCCCCCGTGTCTACCCCCTCTCCCCCCCACCCCACATCCCACCCGACCGCCTCTGCTCTGCCCCGGCGGCGGGTGACTAAAAAAAAATATGAACTAAACGATAACTTTATTTATTATTCATACATTCCGCATCGAGCGGCATTAGATTTGAAGACGAGCGAGAGGACTGCACCAGTGCCGCTGCCGTTGCTGGCGCCTGCACAAAGCACTTTAAGGCCGGCCCTCCGTCGGGGGGAGGTTTTCGTGGTCGGGTTAAATTCGCGAAGGTCTCGCCGCCGGTTCGGTGTGCCCAGCTCTCTGCGAGTGAGACGGGCGGTGGTGTGGGTGGAGGACAGGGAGGAGGATGCAAAGAGGGTGGGCATGAATTAAAAGCGTCCGGCCTGCGACGGTGGACGCGCGATGCAATTTGTGCGTCGTCACAGCACCGCGGCGGCTAATGGCGTTATCGCAGCGCGAGCCTAATGCCCTCTCAGCGTAAACGCAGCTCCACAGAAGGCGAGCTTGTTTCCGTAAGGCCGAAGGAAGTGGCGAGAGGGGTAACTTGCTTACAGTGGCACGCGGAAAGAGGTTCGGGGTCCTGCGAACTAGGAGGACTTAATTCGCTTGCCGGTTGCCTACCTGTGTGTTCTGACAGCTCCTTCACTGTGTGAAGATTAGATTCCACACCGAAATTATCCAATGCTTTCATCTTCCACGAGGTTCACCTAAAAACGGGAAAGATTTTTTTAAAACCTTACATAACCTGGTATGAGTTGAGCCTGAAATATTATCACCCTCAGACTGAAGTCAAGTAATTGAAGCTCTACCACAGGGTTCGATATTAGCTCACTAATGATACTAACAGACCTTCCTCAGCAACCATGCTCTTTCTGTTCTAGCGAATGTTTCGGGACGAGAACTAATTTACTTACAGTTTAAGACAGAATCAGATGTGAAAACATATTTTCTTGAAGTACTTAATTTGATTACTAACAGCCAAATTGTGCTCTGAGAACTCCTTCGCTATGTGAAAATTGGATTTCACAAACAAACTCTCCACTAATTTCATCTTCCACAAGATGCAGTTGAAGCTAAATGGCACTGACAGGCATTCCTTGTATGCCAAGCTCTCTCTGTACCACCCAACGTTTCGAGATGAGGACTAACTTACTTACAATGAAAGACAGAAAGAGATTTGAAAAATTTTCTTGAAGTACTTAATTTGATTGGTAACAGCCAACTTGTGTTTCAAGAGCTCCTTCACCGTGTGAAAATTAGATTCCACATCGAAATCCTCGAGTACTTTTCTCTTGTGAATGAGATGTTTGGAATATTAAATAACACAATGTGACTTAACCCCGAAGTATTGTCACTGCCTGGCCGGAGCCAAGTAACTGAAGATCTACCACAGGGTCTGATATTAGGCGCACTGATAGTAATGAGAAACTTTCCTCAGAGGCAAACTTCTTTATACAGGTTTATTCTTGCTAAGAAGATAATAGCAGGCAGCCACTTTCTTATAACGCTATTTATTCACGTAAATAGTAATGTTACCAGTTTCGAAACGGCAGATTCATCATTGTACAGGTCGTTCACGTTAAGATACATTTTTATTGTAGTTTACATTACTTTTTGCTTTTCATTCCCTCGTATGGTGAAAATTCCTTCGGTTGGTGGTCCCCACAACCAAAATATTATGTGGGAAACTGGTTACTTAAATAAAATTGTGCAGCATAACGATTTCGGTCAATGTAAACAAATTACTAAACTGAAATTTTTTTAGTTATTTACGTCCAAAATTCCGTGCCATAAATTTGCAATGCTGACTGCTTGTGTTCATGTAGTAGTTAAGAGTATATGGAGTACTTTTATTGTGACGCAGGTAAATGTGGTTTAAGGGTAGCGCCTTCGATTAATATTCTAACCAACCTCGGTTTCGGGTTCGTCCCCTCCTAAATTTTGAACAATAATCAGCATTGGTGGCCAAAGACTTCCGGCATGAGAAGTCACTCTCATTCCGCCAACGGCCTTGACAAGGACGGGGGAGGAGCGAACAGAGGTTCAGGGCACTCTCTTGCCCTTGGGGTGTGAAAAAGCGGAAGAATCAGCAGTGATCAACTGCATGAGACTGTGGAAGGCAATGGAAATCACTGGATTAAAGACACACAGTGTGTATCCACACGACATGTGGCCTATAGCTGAAAAAGTGTCATGATGATCTCTCCATTGGCAGAACATTCCGGAATGGTCCCCTATTCGGATGTCTGTGAGGGAACTGCCAAGGGGAAAGTGACCATGAGAAAAAGATTGAGTAATCAAAGAATGGATAACGTTCTTCGAGTCGGGGAGTGGAATGTCAGAAGCTTGAACGTGATAGGGAAGCTAAAAAATATGAAAGGGAAATTCAAAGAATCAATCTAAATATAGTGGGGATCAGAGAAGGGAAATGAAAAGGAGGGAAGGATTTCTGGACAGACGAGTGTAGAGTAATATCAACAGAGCCGAAAATGGTATAACGGATTTAGGATTCATTATGAATAAGAACGAAGGGCAGCAAGTTTGTTACTGTCAACAGTTCAGTGATAGGGTTGTTCTCATCAAAATCGACAGCAAATGGACAACGATAGTTGAGGTAGACATGTCGACGTCGCAAGCTGAAGAGGAAGAAATAGAGAAAGTATATGAGGATATTGAACGGGTAATGCAGTATGTAAAGGGAGTTGAAAATCTAATAGTCATGTAGTCATTGAGGACTCGAATGCAGTTCTGGGGGGAAGGAGTAGATGAAAGTGTTACGAGAGAATATGAGCTTGGTACATGGAATGAGAGAGAGAAGACCATTTGAGTTCTGTAACAAATTTCAACTAGTAAAAGCGAATGCTCTGTTCAAGAATCACAAGAACAAGAGGTATACTTGGAAACGGTCGCAAGATAAGGGAAGATTTCAGGTAGATTACATCATGGTCAGACAGAGATTCCAAAATGAGATACTGGATTGTAAGGCGCACCCAGGAACAGATACAGACTCAGACGCTATGTAGTAGCGATGATGAATAGGCTGATGCTTAACGAATTAATCAGGAAGAATTAACTCGGGAGCAAGTGGGATACGGAAGTACTAAGGAATGACGAGACATTCTTGAAGCTCTCTAGGGCTGTGGACACTGCAGTAAGGAATAGCTCATTAGGCAGTACAGTTGAAGAGGAATGGATGTTTCGAATAATGACAGTCACAGAAGCTGAAAAGAAAAACACATTTACAAAGAAGCTAACCGTGAAGAAACCATAAATAACTGAAGAAATACTTAAGTTGATCGATGAAAGAAGGAAGTACAAAAATGTTCAGGGAAATTCAGGAATACAGAAATACAAGTCAGTGAGGAATGGAATAATGAGGAAGTGCAGGGAAGCTAAGGCGAAATGGATGCATGAAAAATAGGAAGAAATCAAAAACGGAAATGATTGTCGGAAGGACTGACTCACTATGTAGAAAAATTAAAAACAATGGTGGTAACATTAAGAGTACAACGGAAATTCCACTGTTAAATGCAAAGGAGAGAGCGGATAGGTGGCAAGAGTACTTTGAAGGCCCCTATGAGGAGGAAGATTTGTCTGATGTGATAGAAGAAGAAACAGAAATCGATTTAGAACAGATAAATATCACCACATTGGACATTGTATTACAATTTGGTAGCTAGTTGAAGATGTTGTATGTATAAGGAAGCTGTTATGTTTTATGCACTATTTCATGATGGGTTACTGTCTGCATCTTGTTGTTGTCAAAGGGAGTAGCGTTCATTTTAAACTGAAAAACAGGTGAATGAAGTTTTGACGGCCAGAGCGGCCGTGCGGTTCTAGGCGCTACAGTCTGGAGCCGAGCGACCGCTACGGTCGCAGGTTCGAATCTTGCCTCGGGCATGGATGTGTGTGATGTCCTTAGGTTGGTTAGGTTTAAGTAGTTCTAAGTTCTAGGGGACTGATGACCTCAGAAGTTAAGTCCCATAGTGCTCAGAGCCATTTGAACCATTTTTTTGAAGGAAGTTTTGAAGAAAGGCAGCATTGGTTAACTGGGTCTGTTCATTGAGGGGATTTCGTGATGATTTGCTTCTATGTATATAGAAGCTAGCTTTCGCAGCATGATGCAATATCTGGATATGGTCTTCAATGCTTTTTGTTCCATGATCGTCGATAGGTCTGTGCATTGCAAAGGTGGGTTTCGATATGTTGTTCAAACGTAGGCATTTATATGCTCTTTGAATCAAGTCTCAAAGCTTCTCCCAATTTGTTTTGGCAGCTGAGTTTGTATATATCTGATTTATATACACTCCTGGAAATGGAAAAAAGAACACATTGACACCGGTGTGTCAGACCCACCATACTTGTTCCGGACACTGCGAGAGGGCTGTACAAGCAATGATCACACGCACGGCACAGCGGACACACCAGGAACCGCGGTGTTGGCCGTCGAATGGCGCTAGCTGCGCAGCATTTGTGCACCGCCGCCGTCAGTGTCAGCCAGTTTGAAGTGGCATACGGAGCACCATCGCAGTCTTTAACACTGGTAGCATGCCGCGACAGCGTGGACGTGAACCGTATGTGCAGTTGACGGACTTTGAGCGAGGGCGTATAGTGGGCATGCGGGAGGCCGGGTGGACGTACCGCCGAATTGCTCAACACGTGGGGCGTGAGGTCTCCACAGTACATCGATGTTGTCGCCAGTGGTCGGCGGAAGGTGCACGTGCCCGTCGACCTGGGACCGGACCGCAGCGACGCACGGATGCACGCCAAGACCGTAGGATCCTACGCAGTGCCGTAGGGGACCGCACCGCCACTTCCCAGCAAATTAGGGACACTGTTCCTCCTGGGGTATCGGCGAGGACCATTCGCAACCGTCTCCATGAAGCTGGGCTACGGTCCCGCACACCGTTAGGCCGTCTTCCGCTCACGCCCCAACATCGTGCAGCCCGCCTCCAGTGGTGTCGCGACAGGCGTGAATGGAGGAACGAATGGAGACGTGTCGTCTTCAGCGATGAGAGTCGCTTCTGCCTTGGTGCCAATGATGGTCGTATGCGTGTTTGGCGCCGTGCAGGTGAGCGCCACAATCAGGACTGCATACGACCGAGGCACACAGGGCCAACACCCGGCATCATGGTGTGGGGAGCGATCTCCTACACTGGCCGTACACCACTGGTGATCGTCGAGGAGACACTGAATAGTGCACGGTACATCCAAACCGTCATCGAACCCATCGTTCTACCATTCCTAGACCGGCAAGGGAACTTGCTGTTCCAACAGGACAATGCACGTCCGCATGTATCCCGTGCCACCCAACGTGCTCTAGAAGGTGTAAGTCAACTACCCTGGCCAGCAAGATCTCCGGATCTGTCCCCCACTGAGCATGTTTGGGACTGGATGAAGCGTCGTCTCACGCGGTCTGCACGTCCAGCACGAACGCTGGTCCAACTGAGGCGCCAGGTGGAAATGGCATGGCAAGCCGTTCCACAGGACTACATCCAGCATCTCTCCGATCGTCTCCATGGGAGAATAGCAGCCTGCATTGCTGCGAAAGGTGGGTATACACTGTACTAGTGCCGACATTGTGCATGCTCTGTTGCCTGTGTCTATGTGCCTGTGGTTCTGTCTGTGTGATCATGTGATGTATCTGACCCCAGGAATGTGTCAATAAAGTTTCCCCTTCCTGGGACAATGAATTCACGGTGTTCTTATTTCAATTTCCAGGAGTGTATATATGGGAGATATTATTCTCTGAAGCTTGTTGTTTGTGTGGAAGCTTATCTTAATATTTGTGTTTTTGAATAAGTTGCTTAATTTGTGTTATATGCTCCCTAAGAAATGTAGAGCAACATATTTTCTGCTGATTTCTAAAGTATTTTCTGTTAACTACCTGTTTGTCTAGTGTGAAGCTTGTTTACCTGAAGTGCATATTTCGTTTGGTATCTGCCTACCTGTGCTCCTAGAACTCCTATACTGTGTGTATACTAGATCCCATACCCCAATGCACCACAGGCGTTATATTCCACGAGTATACCTGAAGAGAATTTTTTTAAAATCTTAATGACATGGTGTATGTTCAGACTGAAGTACTGTCATCCTCAGGCTAGAGCTTACTAACTATAGTCCTACCTACGCTCAATGGAGCACGTTTTCATGATTTCATACGGGATACTCTACCTGTGCTGCTAGAACATGTGCCTTTACAAGTACGACACAACATGTGGTTCATGCACGATGGAGCTCCTGCACATTTCAGTCGAAGTGTTCGCACGCTTCTCAACAACGGATTCGGTGACAGATGGATTGGTAGAGGGGAACCAATTCCATGGCCTCCACGCTCTCCTGACCTCAACCCTCTTGACTTTCATTTATGGGGGCATTTGAAAGCTCTTGTCTACGCAACCCCGGTACCAAATGTAGAGACTCTTCGTGCTCGTATTGTGGACGGCTGTGATACAATACGCCATTCTCCAGGGCTGCATCAGCGCATCAGGGATTCCATGCGACGGAGGGTGGATGCATGTATCCTCGCTAACGGAGGACATTTTGAACATTTCCTGTAACAAAGTGTTTGAAGTGACGCTGGTACGTTCTGTTGCTGTGTGTTTCCATTCCATGATTAATGTGATTTGAAGAGAAGTAATAAAATGAGCTCTAACATGGAAAGTAAGCTTTTCCGGACACATGTCCACATAACATAGTTTCTTTCTTTGTGTGTGAGGAATGTTTCCTGAAAGTTTGGCCGTACCTTTTTGTAACACCCTGCATTACATTGTAAGTAAGTTGTGGGTGACCTGCATAAAAAACGATCGAAAAGTAGCACAAAATCTTATTTAGTTTATATGTGAAAATACGAGGGGCGTTCCGTAAGTAATTCAACATTTTTTTTTTCAGAAAGCACCATATTTTTCCCCACTCTTCTGGATAAAAACCCTTTTTTTTCAACATAATCGGAACGGGTCTCAACGCCTCGCAGCATCAATACCTCACCATCAGCCACGTATGTTTCCCGCAGAATGTATCCTTCAGTGGACCAAACAAACAGAAGGTGCGAGATCTGGGCTGTGGGGTGCTTGAGGGTGAACACTTAAATGAAGTTTTGTGACCTCCTCTCGGGTGCACAGACTCGTGTGAGGCCTTGCGTTGCCATACAGAAGGAGAATTTCGGTTGCATTTTTGTGGTGACGAACACGCTGAAGTGGTTTCTTCAATTTCCTGAGGGTAGCGCAATGCACTGTCAGAATTGACTGTTACACCGTGAGGGCGGTCATCTAACACAACAATCCGTTCAAAGTCTCAGGAGGCCGTCACCATGACTTAACCGGTTGAGGGTGCGGCTTTGAACTTTTTCTTGAGAGGAAAGATGGTGTGGCGTCGTTCCACTGATCTTTTGTTCCGATTCGCAGTGATGAACCAATGTCTCTTCGCCTATGGGAATGTTCGACAAAAAATTGTCATGATGAGCATAGCAAAGTGTGAGCAACTCCTGATAGATGGTTCTTTCTTGCTCTTTATGGTCTTCTATAACGCAGCGAGGAACCCAGAGATCACACACCTTTGAATATCACAAATGGTGGACGTTTGTGCCACTACTACCAACTAAGAAGTCCACTTGGGCAGCGAGGTGTTTGTTATCTGTCGATCACCTCGAATGAGAGTGTCCTCACGTTCTGGCATTGCAGGGATCGCAACTGTATGCGGTCGTCCAGCACGCAGAAGATCGGACAGGTCTGCGCGACTCGTATTACTTGGAAGGAAGAGGTCGCAGTACCCTTTTTTTGTTTTTAAAAAAAAAAGTGTTATCTTCACCGCGCGTTTTGTCCTCTCAAAACATGACGCACGAAATCAAGAATTTGAGACACGTAGGGTTGACACAAGCGTTCTTTGAACGAAACATACAGAATTCAAATTTGGAGTTGATTAATATCTACCAAATCGTGCGGTGTGAAATTGTTCTAAGTTTGGTGTAGCTAATCTTTTTCTCAAAAACGCTTCTGAGACTGATTTCGTATATCTGATGCCTGGAAGGTAAATTGAACGGTTCCTTTTTTGAAGAAAAGATTTCAGTCAGAAAAAACTTCCAGCTCTAAAATTGGTGAGTGGTAGGGGAGGGTGGAGGGGGGGGGGGGGAGGCTGCCGGGACAGCTCGTATAAACTACCAGCAATAGCAAAAAGGAAAATGCCTTGTAGGACACAGGTAATCATAAAATTTTAACTATCACCACAATGACCATGAAACTTGATGACGGTACCATTCCTCCTCTTGATATTGACCCTCCAATGCGACACATTCTCCCAACGATGCATGACTTGGTGGAGGCACTGGTTGACCGGTTGTGGAAACCAGCATTTTAGCTGTTCAGGAAACGATACGCTTCGAAAATCAGCATGTCAGTGGTCTGGGAATGCCTAGCACGCAGTGGTTTTTTCATCTAACGGAAGAGGAAGAAATCGCAGTATGCAATGTCAAAATACAAGATAGTGAGGGACAATTTCACACTCCAGAGAAGCAGTATAAGTGTTACTTTGTCCTTTACAACTTGAGTTGGGACGTAGTCGTGGAGCAAGCACACCCACTTACTTTCCAGCAATAGGTTCCGTGTCTTGTGAGGATATTTAGAGCGTAAGCTTCGGTGGGGGAGCATAGTCTGTTACCACCTGTGATATAATTTAGCTTAATAGGTTTTATGAAATTGACGATACCAGCAGTTATCGATCTCTCCAAATAAATTTCGTAAGAAAAATTGTGTAAAAATCGATCTTTATGTAGCTTGTGAATTATCATTTCGTTGACTGGTTATTTTACATTTGTGTAAACAAATTAAACAAAGTTATTTATGTAAATATTTACGCAAACAGGATAGGGCATATGTCCACACGAAATTTTGTCTTCAGAATCACCAATACTATCACGCCACAGGGCATCTACACTTCCTCCTGACTCACCCTGCATATCTCTGTACAGTCAAATCCGGAAAACAGTTATACTCATGAATAGGATCAGCTAAATAACGAAAATTTAACTTATAGTAGTGGGCACACATTTGATTACACTCAAAAAGGGAGAAAATGTGTGAAATGGGTACGTCATGACAGTTATCCATTATTGTAAAGGGGTGGTTCAAACCACTCTGCTCCCACACACAGTAGTTAGGGATAGGAATTAGAAAATTTTAGGAAATCTCACTCACATTGCCACAGACAAAATCTACTCACGCCAGAGACAGAGCGGAGGTAGGAAGGGAGCCAGTATGTCGCAGGTGGGTCAGGTCGTCGACGAATTACCACACTGTCTGCCGAGCGAGGATGCGAGTTCAGCAGAAAGAAGACTGTGACAGAAAACCTAGGGAAGCGGGACAAGCATACTCCTTAGCTCATAAGACATGTTGTGAGAAACTATCTCTTTAAGAAGAGCACATAGCGTGTAACCGACACAGCAGTTAACAACCTTTTAACTGAATGTAGCACAATAAAGAGGACATATGCTGTCACGAACTCAGCCTTGCATCGTAGCCTCACGCTAACTCCCTGTAAGCTCTCGTCGAGAGTTGTCCACAGTAGTGATACTGTGTGAATCTACACTCATGTTCATAAATTAAGCATAATTGCAGAATGTGGTGCCACACAATGTGGCACTTCACAAAACTGACGCTAATAGCATAGGCACATAGGGAACACACGCTACACAGATCTGTAAGTCCACGCTATTGGTGACAAGTTGAGAAAACTGTCCCGAAACACATGTGCTACAAAACGCCACTGTCTCCTGCGCATCTACCCAGACATCAATATGGGATATGATCACCATGCACAAGTACACAGGCCGCACAACGGGTTGGCATACTCTGGATCAGGTGGTCGAGCAGGTGCTGGGGTATAGCCTCCCACTCCTGCATCAGTGCCTGTCAGAGCTCCTGAAGTGTCTTAGGGATTTGAAGACGTGGAGCGACACGTCGACCGAGAGCATTCCGGGCGTGCTCGATGGGGTTTAGATCTGGGCCACTCCATTCGCCTGATATCTTCTGTTTCAAGGTACTCCTCCACGATGGTAGCTCGGTGGGGCCGTGGCGTTATCATACATCAGGAGGAAGATGGGACCCACTGCAGCCCTGAAAAGGTGGACATACTGGTGCAAAATGACGTCCCGATACACCTGACCTGTTACAGTTCCTCTGTCAAAGACATGCAGGGGTGCACGTGCACCAATCATGATCCCACCCCACACCATTAAAACACGACCTCCATACAGGTTCCTTTCAAGTATCTGTTCGTGGTTCACGCCAGATGAAAACCCGGCGAGAATCAATGTTCAGACTATACCTGGACTCGTCCATGAACATAACCTGGGACCACTGTTCCAATGATCACGTACTGTGTTCTTGACACCAGGCTTTATGGACTCTCCTGTGCCCAGGGATGAGTGGAAACACCTTGCAAGTCTCCGGGCGAATAAACCATGTCTGTTCAATCGTCTGTAGACTGTGTGTTTGGAAACAACTGTTCTGGTGGCTGCGGTAAGGTCCGAGCCAGGCTACCTGCAGTACTCCGCGGCGTCTGCGGGCACTGATGATGACATATCGGTCTTCTTGTGGTGTTGTACACTGTGGACGTCCCGTACTGTGGTGCCTGGACACGTTTCCTGTCTGCTCGAATCGTTGCCACATTCTTGAGATGACCTTTTGTGGCACACGGAGGGCCCTTGCTACGGCGTGCTGTTTTTGACCAGCCTCTAGTCGCCCTACTATTCTACCCCTCATAACGTCATTAATATGTTTTCTTTAAGCCATTTTCAACACACAGTCACCATCAGCACGTCTGAAAACGTCTGCACACTTACTCGCTGCACCGTACTCTGACATGTACCAACACACCTCTGCGTATGTGGACTGCTTCCAGCGCCACCGTGCGACGAGCGCAGGTCAAATACACCGCATCGTCACACCCCGAGGTGATTTAAACCCGCAAACCGCCCACCAGAGCGTTGTTTCACCATGTATCAGCATTATCCATAATGTATGAGCATGAGTGTATTTCCTACATGCTCCAGTACAGAGTCACCGAACTAGCTGAAGACGCACTCAAGATGATGGTCTTCACGTAATGGACGTCATGCTGGTCACTGCCTACCGTCTACTGAGGGAAACTAATTGTTTCCGACAACGCTGTATCACTGAACGCTGCCATCACGGAACTTCAATGCATACGCCAGCAACAGAGCATCTAGGGGTCTACGTTTCTGTTCAACATTCAGGCGCCTCGGTGTTGAAACCTACCAGGGGTAGGGAGGACATCAACTGATCACATGACCGTCGACACCAGGTACGTCGCGGATGGGTCATCAAGGTTCATCGTAGAATTTGGAGTGAGGCCGAGCACACTGCAACAGCCAGCCTGAGATCACTTTGTGCTGTGAAATAACCCCCTCTGCTCGCCGGCAACCCACCGCGGCACCAGAATAGCTGACAGCTGCTCCCGGGCGTCAGCTGCAAAATGGTTCAAATGGCTCTGAGCACTATGCGACTTAACTTCTGAGGTCATCAGTCGCCTAGAACTTAGAACTAATTATACCTAACTAACCTAAGGACATCACACACATCCATGCCCGAGGCAGGATTCGAACCTGCGACCGTAGCGGTCGCTCGGCTCCAGACTGTAGCGCCTAGAACCGCACGGCCACTCCGGACGGCCGTCAGCTGCAATCCAACATTCTGCTGAATGAGCGACAGCTGGGCTGGTGCGAAAGAAAGACAACTTTTGAACATATTTTATAAATGACTGAACTCTAGTAATGTTTCACTTGCGTTTGACTGTTTTACTTGGTAGTTGAAGCTTCATAAATTCCCTACAGCTGTCCTGACTTCAAGCAGAGTTGCCTCTGCTCGGCCCTCTGTGACACTAAAGCAGTTTCAAAACTACTCAGCATCACCTGGCGATCCCGATGGTGGTTGGGAATTCACCTTCTTCGGTGGTGGTGACTCCACATGGTTCTGCTGCTTGCTTTTCTCTTTTGTCTAAGGGTCATAGTGATAATCCCAGCACTCGTCTCTGGTGATTAATGGGCTAAAAACAGTCATCTGGATTGACCTGATACGACTGGGACATTTCCACTGCTGCCTTATTTCGGCGGGCAGTCGCTGAAACCCGCGAACACGAACATTTATCACGTTCAAAATGTGCTGCTTTGTACTGAAGACTAATGCACGACTGATTTTCAGTTTCTCCACTGTCACGCTGTTTGTGATACGTCGATCTAGAGCTCCAGCGCCACCATTTCTTCTTCCCATTCGCGGTTCTTCACAGAGATATGGTCTGCCACGTCGTGCTTCGCAATTCAGGTTGGAAGCGTCTCCGGCACCTAACCGCTGTGTGAAGAGGCATTATTGCCGTACACTTCCACCAACTGGTCATGGAGTGTTGAAGTGTGGGTCCCCTCCAAACGCAGAAAATTAATTGCAACATGATCATACAGTTTAGCAATGAACTGCACGATTTTGTTTAAGTCCTTATAGCGGTGATGTCGTATGGGGATTTCAGCGTGTGCCAGGGCGGCAGATATGTAAATTCACCTAGAAAGAGTCCCGGTAGCTGAGTGATCAGCGCGACAGAATATCAATCCTAAGGGCCCGGGTTCGATTCCCGGCTAGACCGTTTGTTGTGTTGTGCTAATCATCACCATTTCATTCCCATCTTCGCGGAAGTCGCCGAATTGGCGTGAAATCGAAAGACATGCACCCGGCGGACGGTCTACCCGACGGGAGGCCCTAGTCACACGACATTTGCATTTACCTAGATAGAAACAAAAATACAATGTGTTCCATTTATCTGATGACCGCATCGGAGGTGCGGCAGATGGAGGGTAGCGAGAGCTCTGATGCCTAAAAAAAGAAAAAAAACTGTGTCTTTTGACGTTTCGCTGGCCGGAAGGTGATGTGACGCCGTTGCACAGGTAACACACCAATGGCGAACCGGCTTTCCCTACCAAGACGCCAGCTGTTCTGCTGGTAAAGCGCCTCTGTTGCCACCCTATGAATAAACAGTACCACCTGGTGTCAAGGCACTTGGTGTCTTGCGCTACTGTTACGTTATAGGGCGTTAGCTCAAGTAATTTAGCAGCTCTGAGCAGAGGTGCAAGGAATTTGCGTTTGTTGTGGAAGACGTCTAAGAGATTTTTTAGGGAAATTTTCCAGGTGGTATGCAGTGACATCAAGCTGAGCTTTTGTAAGCACTGTGCGTCGTCGTTTACGCTTCTTGTCATGAACTCTTCCCGTTTCACGGAATTTATTCAAAAATTTGTGTTTCTCTGCCTCGTGATGACTGGGTGTTGTGTGACGTCCTTAGGTTAGTTAGGTTTAAGTAGTTCTAAGTTCTAGGGGACTGATGACCATAGCTGTTAAGTCCCAAAGTGCTCAGAGCCATTTGAACCAAAAATTTGTGAATTGCATCACGACTCGGAATACGAACACGCGGAAACTTCTTTCGTAACTATCTCCGGACAATACGAGTGGGCTTTCTGCGGACATGCAAATCGTAAATGAACACTCGCTGTGAAATGGAATAAGGCTGCGGACACAGTGGCTCCGATATCGGTGGATTCCGCCGACGACCGACATCGGCCGGGGACGGCCGACCTTTTCAAACCAGTACGCCACTACGTGCGTGATCACACTACAGCAGGTCTTATCACCCGAACGTACAGTCTTCGGACGACAACCTGTGAAATTAAAATGAGTTTGTTTTCTTCGGTCAAATCGACCGATGTTCTCGCACACGAAATAAAGAACTTGAAAACTGACAAGTTTAGTCGAAGAAAGAGTGAGTTTGTGACATTCTGAGGATGAAAATATCATAATCGGGATATAGTTCGGAATCTATAGACTGAAATCGCAGGTTTATTTGAAACCTCAAGTAGGCAAAATCTTTATTAGAATTTTTAGGCATAGATTATAAGCTCAAAAAATAATTTGTTCAAGTGAAAAGGGTGGTTTATCTTACATGCTTATAGCTACTGTACTGGATCTTTTTGTGGTAGGTTGTCATTAGTTGTCTACTAGCGTTTTATGGCAGAAGGATAGTATTAATATGAAGTGGTTTGCAAATGTGGTGTACGCTATGCACTTCCACTTTTAAGTGCTTCAGATTTTCAGAGTATCTTACACTTCATGCATGTCTTTCACTCGTGTGCTAAAAGACAGTGATTGAAGGTTAATTGGCGTACGTTTGTACAACTGCCGTGCTTGGTAGCCACGCGGTCTAGGGCACCTTGTCACGGTCCGCGAGGCTCTCCCCGTCGGAGGTTCGAGTCCTCCCTCGGGCGTGGGTGTGTGTGTCGTCCTCAGCGTAGGTTAGAGTGAGTAGTGTGTGTAAGCTTTGGGACCGATGACCTCAGCCGTTTTGTCCCATAAGACCTTACCACAAATTTCCAATTTTTTTCTGCGCAACTTTAAATAAATATAGCGTAACAGAGTGTTTTAACGTGCTTCTCAAGTCACCATGAATTACCTCCAGTATGTAACAGAACGTTTCTTTGTCGAGCGGTCTCAGGCGCTGCAGTCACGGACTGTGCGGCTGGTCCCGGTGGAGGTTCGAGTCCTCCCTCGGGCATGGGTGTGTGTGTTTGTCCTTAGGATAATTTAGGTTAACTAGTGTGTAAGCTTAGGGACTGATGACCTTATCAGTTAAATCCCATAAGATTTCACTCACATTTGTACATTTTTTAACAGAACTTTTCTCCCATTATCTCATACATTTCTAAAACTTGTCTGGTTATTCCGGTAACTGAGAACAGAGGTTACACGTACAATACTCGTCACGTTCCTTACGAGACGAGAAAGTTCATTCTGATGCGTTCGGCGTCTCTTTATAATAGCAGAAGCCGGTAGGCACCTCTCGTATCCAAGCGCAGAAGCAACGGGGTATCCACCCCACGCTAAGAAGTTAAAATCTAACCAAATTCACATATAGAATAGATTCTAACCTAACCTAACCTAACCTCCTTACCGTACCAAAAACTTACGAAGGAAATCGGATGCACTATGACCACCCTGTCGGCTGATATTATCGGGCGACCTCTGGCGACGGTGTCCGACGACCATTGTTGGTGCCACTGTGAACCTGCCGTAATTCCGACCTGCTGCGTTCACAGACTTCACTGTTACACTCGTGATGATTGTTTCGCTGTTCGAATTAGACTGATTGAAAAGGTGCTTAGTGCGATTAAACAGGGCCCGCACGGCTCTGGTGAGGCAAACACAGCCCCGCGAGCGCGATCATCAGATAAATGGAACACTGTGTATTGCTACGTAACTTTAATTTTTCTACATCTACATCCATACTCCGCAAGCCACCTGACGGTGTGTGGCGGAGGGTACCTTGAGTACCTCTATCTGTTCTCAATTCTATTCCAGTCTCGTACTGCTCGTGGAAAGAAGGATTGTCGGTATGCCTCTGTGTGGGCTCTAATCTCTCTGATTTTATCCTCATGGTCTCTTCGCGAGATATACGTAGGAGGGAGCAATATACTGCTTGGCTCCTCGGTGACATTCGAGGTGATAATTAAAACTTTATGACTACCCCTCGTAAGAGACGTCTTTGTTTGCAGAATTAGAATTAAGTGCGGAAACGGGACAGAGGAGGGGCTGCCTGCTGTCGGTACTGGCTGTGCGACAGAGGAAGTGGCGGACCGGCGTGCTCGCCCCTCTCGTTACGAGGCGCGTGTGACGGCTCGTTTGAGAGCGGGCCGGGTCGGCTGACACAATTTGGCTCGCGGAAGCGGCGCCCAATCAGGCGAGCCGACAATCGCATCAGCTCGCCGTGATTGGCCGAGTGGGCGGCCGGCAGCCGTCGCAGCGCGGCGCGGCGCGTAAACAGGCCTGCTGGAGACGCTCCGGCAATCGAATCTGTCCCCCGAGATGAGGCGGCAACTGCAGTGGACTGATCAAGGCAATGCCGTGGCCGCCGCCACCAAGTGGAAAAAGCGATTGTTTTACGACTGTCACTCACTTACGTCAACACACGTTGTTTGAATTAGTGTAAATTACTCAATTATGGCAGAGACTGGCCATAAATTTCATACTTATTATTATCTTATGCATCAATTACAGTGATACACATTTAGGAAAACAAAGAAATATATATATATATATATATATATATATATATATATATATATATATTGAAACACGTATGTAACATAGCAGCGATGGCGAGGCATTGTAGCATCTGTGACCAGAGAGTATGCGCTTGACCGCGCGAGTGTTGCGAGCGGTTCTCAGTCTGTCAGTCTGTCGTTGCGAGTCGGTCAGTCAGTCGTTGCGAGTCTGTAGCTCTGTCTAGTTGAGAGCAGTACTCTGTCAGTAGTCGTCGCGTGCAGTACGCTAATAGTCGTCATGCAGAGCGGTCGGTCAGTAGTAGCAGCCCAGTGCGGTTGTGTGATGTAGGCGGTCGGCAACACTGGTCAAGATGCTGAATAAGGTATACTGTTAATTAATATAATCATTAGATAATGTAAAAATTTATTTATTGTAATTATTCTCTAACAAGTGCCCCAATAATAATTTTTATTTCAAAAGCATTTTTTTTCAAAAATTTAATTTTTATTGAACTAAAGATTTCGTTGCACTTCCCATTTCACTCCACTTCTTTTAAAGAAAATTTTCAGTAAAATCACAGAAAAAAGGAATATTATCATTTGCAATGCAGTTCCTCCAAGCCGTGCAGAAAGATAAGAGCAGAAATGTGACATCCATTTATTCTGAGGTAAGACTTTAACTCTGATTGTTTTACACAGGGCCAAAGACCGATATTTCGGTTTAATTGAATTTTCTTGTCACTGAATGGACCTTAATTTTTTCTATGAAGAACTTATACTTGAGTCAGATTGCGATTCTCACTTTTATTGTCATTAAATTTAATTGCTAGGGAGGTTACGTTCGGCTCCCATTTGTATTAAGTATTGTCATTCATTTTCTTTTAAATTTTTGTGGGGAGGTTACACTTGGCGACACCCAGTCCAGGATCGTATTTCGTTGAGAGTCTTTTGAACAACAGTCAGATATCTGCTCTTATTTGCTTAGATATAATTAGGATTTGGCGCAACGCTTTTATTAACTTGTAACTTTCTTTCTACAGGTCAACGGCAATTCGTTGCTCTGTTGTATTTGTGTGTTGTTTTTGCATTTGTGCTTATTGTTTTGTGAAAAATTGTGACTATTGTAAAAATGCCGCGAAAGACTGTGAATAGTGTATCGCGAGGTATTTTGAATGAAATTACCGACTTAAACAACGTGACCGACAGTAATTGTGACACGCAGTGTAATGATGACAATCCTGCGTTCACTAACAATCAGTGTATTCCAACCACTAATGATGACTTTTGTCTTAATGATGAACAAACGAACTCGGTCATGTCCTCTGTTGATTTGACGACAATCGATGACGCGGGACGCTCTATTGTAATGAGCGCCGCCCAGCTTAATACACGCGATTTGGAAAATTCAAGTAACGTACAGACAAATTTGTCTAGTGAAAATGAACAATGTACTGAAAGTAGGACGGATTTATTTAATTCCGAAATAATGTCTGACAGTGTACATTCGACTGACAAACTTTTTTCTAAATCTCAGAATAACCAAATGGTTACAGTAAGCGAGAAAGTTCCAGATCCACTATTGAACAGCACAGAGAATAGAAATGCTAATTTTGAATCGGATCCAATTATGGCATTTTTGCGGCAAAATTTCAAACAGTTTAATGAAAAATTTGATAAAAATGACGAAAATCTCAGACAACTTAGTGAACAGGTCAGACAACAGAGTGAAGATTTTAAACAACTTAGGGAACAGAACAAACAAGATAATGAAAATCTCAAACAACACTTAAATGAAAAATTAGACGACAATTCCAGACAGTTAAATGATAAATTAGACGACAATTCCAGACAGCTTAGTGAACAAATTAGAGCCGTTGCCGCGCAGTGTCATGACACTAAGGAACAGTTGCGCACGGAAATTGAGGCTTGTTCACAAAAAAATAGCGAAGAAATTAAGTCTGTTGCGCAAGAATTAAGGGAAATGCAAACAGCCGCAACAGAAACACTCAGAGACGAAATTAGCGGAGTCGCTAAACAATGCTCTGAAAAAGCTACACAATTACGGGACGAGTTTAAAGCAATGACGGTAGAACTTTCGCGCACAATGGACGCAAAGATAGACGCGAAATTCGAACAGCAGAACACTCAGATTAACGAGCGCTTTAATCAGCACATACAGAACAGTGATACGCGTTTCCGCAAATTTATTCAGGATCAAAATAAAGTCAAACGTCAGGTTATGGAAACAATCACTGCACAAAGACAAGAGGACAAACGTAAAATGTTCGCGAAAGCGAAGACGTATGTAGACAATAATATTACTACAGTGTCCGACAAAATTAATACCATAGAACAGTTGAACGCGGAATTACGGGATGAAATTTCTGATCTTAAATCAAAAACAGATACACACACAGTAAATATTCAAACAGTGACAGACAGATTCGAACAATTAGATCTAACACAGGATTGCGATGTCATCAAAGCTGATGTTAAAAAACTGAGCGAAACTACGCGTAAGTTGCAAAAACAGATTAATGCGTCTGATTCTAAAACCGATGATCAGGTTAAGATACTGACTGAAAAATGTGATGAATTGGCCAGTCGTATTGATGTTATCGAAAATACTAATGACAATAAATCAGACGATACTGCACCGGTTTCATTTATCCAAACACCTGAATTTCAAAATTTACAGCAGACAATTAATGAGATCGATTCATCTAACAACACGTTACGTAGGAAGTTATCAAATTTACAACAAGAAGTAACAGAGATGAAAAACATTTCAGTTAATAACATACCACAACAGACGCCACTTTATGAACATGTGTCAGACTCACGCAGCGCGTATAATTTGGGTAATCTGCAGAGAGTACGGGACTTAGATTCCGAACAACCACAGTTCAATAGATACTCTTACGATCCTGAACCTGTTGCATCACACAGAGATGATAATTTCGATTACAAACATTTTCTGTCAGTAAGAAAGTTCAAAATATTTAAAAACGATAGAACGCAGATTCACCCACTGGATTGGATTCAACAGTTTAGCTTTGCTCTTCCACCGACTTGGCCTGTAACACATAAACTTGAATTTATTTGCAGCTTTTTGGAAGGCGAACCGGCAACTCGTATGAGACCGATCGTGAGGCAATGCTACTCAGTAGAGGAATTTCAGAATGCTTTTCTGTCAGCGTACTGGTCGAAGACGACACAGCGCGGAATTAAAGACCAACTAATTAGTTTGCCGAATTACGAGAACTCAAATTTTCCCAGTGTGACGCAATTTTTTGAGCACATGGTACAACAAAACCAGTACCTAAGTGAACCGTACAGTGAATCCGCACTTATACAACTATGCATCTCTAAATTACCACGGTCATTACGAGTGTCACTTCTAACGGGCCAGCAAAAAGAAAACATTTCAGCATTCAGAGATCTTTTACAGCTCTTGGAAGTACAGCAATCCGATTATTCTTTTGTAAACAAAAACTTTTCTTATAATAACCAAGGTCAAAAGTACAGCAATTATGATCAGACACGTAATTTCAATAGGAAAGATAACAGACGCTTTAGGAACGGCAACTACCAAAATTCTAATAACAGCCAAAATTTTAATTATCAATATCGTCAAAATTTTCAGCAACAGGAACCACACTTTAGTAACAATAGAGGTGTTTCACAACAACAACATCAAAACCAGCCGGTTAGCATACCTAACCAACAATGGAATACACAAGGTCAACCAGGCTTTAATGTTTCGCCGCGTGGACGTATAGTCCCTGGTCCAACAAATAGTAACGCACGGGAGCAGAGAAACAACTATGTACAAAGAAGACAGTATTTCAATTCCCATCGCAATACACCGTATAGGAATGGCTATTACGACAGACGTAAAAACGATGAGCACAATTACCAGCGTACATATAATAACAGTCGGTCCCACCAACAGCAAAATCATACGCAAGAACATATTCTCATGAATGAACCCGACAGTAGGTACCATCCAGAGCGTAACACGTCTGGAAGAAGTAATAGGACAGTTCAAATAGTAGAAATGCCACAGAACCCTCCTAATAATAATAACACGTCAGATAGAATCTGACTAGATAATGTACAGGACGCATCTTCCAGTAATACAAGCACTACCTTAGACACGCAAAATGTTGTTCACGAAAATGTAATTACTTTTGACGACATCAGAGACACTCTTTTACAGGAAAGACCAGTTATTCAGAAAACCATTTCACATCCTGTTATCGAAATCAAAATTGGTTCATCGAATTTCTCAGCAGTAATTGATTCCGGCTCACCGATATCAGTAATAAATGAAGAGACTTTTAATGAGTGCAACAAAGAGAATACCTATCCGACACTACCTTTAGGCAAAACAAAGGTGAAAGGAGCAGTATCGAGTAAAGGTGTAGACGTTAAATTACAGACGCATTTATCATTTTGTATTGGAGGTCATACTTTCCACTCTAATTTTTGGATTGTTCCTTTATTGACAACAGACATTATTTTAGGCACGAATTTTCTGGTACAACACGACGCAGTTATCGATTTTCAAAATTCTTATTTAATGTTAAAGGATGAAAATGTGCAATTGGCTTTAGAATTTCAGCACTCTTTATCTGCGGAAGAACAAACAATTAACCGTACAGAGGTCATTTCCGCAACACGTGACATAGACTGTAATCCCACATTGTTCACGGATACGTACGTGCACAACTATAATACTCCAGACGAAGTGGACTACGACGTAATACAAATGATTTCCGATAAAGTTAGACAAAGCAGTGCAACTACAGACGACGAACGAACGCAATTACATAAAATTCTTTTACAGCAAGCTCCAGTTTTTGACAACATTCCTGGTACTATGTCCGGATTTATGTATGAATTTCAAGTCAAACAGCACGATACATTTAAAGCTAAGCATTATCCCATTCCGTATATTCACAGAGAACAAGTTAAAAAAGAGCTGCAAGATATGCTTGATCAAGGAATTATAGAACCAGCAGTTAGTCCGTACATAAACCCGCTACATATTGTTAAGAAGAAAGATGGCTCACTTCGCCTTGTACTTGATTCACGTCACATTAATGACATTATTATTAATGAAACAGACCGACCACAGACATTAGAGGAACTTCTACAGAAATTTCACGGTACAGCTATTTATTCTACACTAGATTTGAAATCGGGATTTTGGCAAATTCAACTTCATCCAAATTGCAGAAAATATACAGCTTTTCTCTGTTTCGGCGACTGTTATCAATTTTGCAAACTACCGTTCGGCTTAACTATTTCTTCTGCAGCTTTTATTCGCGGTTTGAACACTATACTTCCGACAGAACTTAAAGACAGAATTACGACGTATGTAGACGACATTCTTATCGCAGAAGCTAACTGGTCCGAACACAATATGATTCTTGAACAACTGTTACAAACTTTTCATGCACAAGGACTTACAGTTAATCTCAGTAAATCGCACTTTGGCAAAACTTCTATAAAATTTCTTGGACACGTCATTTCAGCAGAAGGCATTGCACCTGATCCGGAAAAACTTCAAGCTCTACGTGACATTACCGTTCCTACGACGAAGAAACAATTACGCAGTTTTTTGGGCTTAATTAACTTTTTTCGTAAATTTATTCAACACACTGCTTTAGACACACCCAGATTATGCCAATTAACAGGTAAAAACACTATTTGGTCTTGGGATAAGCAAGCTCATTCTGAATTCATGAACCTGAAACATGCTCTGTTGAATGCACCACTTTTATCGCACCCAGATCTTACCAGAAATTTTTCCATTGCCACTGACAGTTCCAATACCGCTTTAGGCGTACATATTTTCCAGGAAATTGAAGAAGATGGTTCTACAGTAATTAAAAACATCGCATTTGCAAGTCGCATTCTGTCACCTGCTGAACGAAATTATTCTGTTACAGAACTTGAAACATTATGTGTTGTATGGGCTTTTACGAGATTTAGGCATTTTCTTTATGGCAGACATACCACAGTTTACACAGACCACAGAGCGATACAATTTTTACTTTCGGCCAAATTTACTCACGATAGATTAAGCAGATGGAAACTATATTTACAGGAATTTAATTTTACAATAGTTCACATTCCCGGCACGCAAAATGTTATAGCAGACGCATTATCGCGTTCTCTCAGCAACAATCAGCAAGACGTAGCAACCAACTTCTGCAAAACAAATTTCAGTCTCATGTACATTCAGCAAGTAGCATTTGAAAATTTTATTTCATCGTCATTACAGGACATAGCACAAGAACAAAATAAAGACAATGTGTGGAAAGAAATTAAACACCTTTGGCAAGATAAGAATAATGTTACGATTAGGAACCACTACACTGTACGCAATGACATTTTGTTTCGCCGCTCTCATCCTGACAGCAACAATTGGTTATTATGCATACCTGACGAACTGGTTAACAAATTAATTTGGTACACTCATTTAAGCTACGCACATTACGGAGCACGAAAATGTTTTCTTATACTGAGACAGAACTGTTATTTTACCAACATGGAGAAACGTATACGACGAGTTTTAGCGTCTTGTAAAATTTGCCAGAAAGCTAAATCAGACACCACTTCACATATTCCTCCATTATATCCCATTATACCTGTTAAATTAAGACATATGGCCGCAGTAGATATTTTTGGTCCGATTCCGAGAACTAACAGGTTTTTGCTACATCTTTGTCGCTGTTAAGCTCACTTCAAAATTTGTTACTTTCACTCCGTTACGCAAAGCTACTGCTAAAACTGTTTCGAAAGCATTTGTAAAACATTTTCTATCTCATGTAGGGCATGTGATGAAAGTAATTTCTGATAATGGATCTCAATTTCGTAGTACCGTATGGACACGCATGTTACGAGCCAGAAACATTTCTCCGATCTATATATCCAAGTACCACGCTTCTTCGAACCCCTGTGAAAGATTAATGAAAGAAATTGGTAAGCTGTGCCGAATATATTGCCACAAAAGACATATTGATTGGGATACATACATACTCTCATTCCAAGATGTAATTAATTCCATACCAAATGAATCCACTATGCTATCTCCGTCTGTTATACTGAAAAATGCTGAACCACCTAACAAAATTAAAGAATTAATAACATTTCCTACATCTCGTCGATTACGACACCACGAAATAATTGACATTGCGCTGAACAACATCAAACGTGCCGCAGAGCGCCGGAGAAGACAGCAAAAACAGGTTTGTACACGCCGCGACTTTCACGTTGGACAGAAGATACTAGTACGTACACACTATTTATCCAGTAAATTAAAAGGTAAGTGCAGTAAATTTGAACTTCTATACGCAGGTCCATATCGGATTCGCAGCATCCCTCACCCCAATGTTGTACACGTCGAAACTTTGAGAACTAGAAAATCGAAAGGCAATCACCACATCTCGAACATTAAACCGTTTATTGAGTGAAACCACTGTATGATTCAACACATTATGATGCCATTTACTAATGCAATTATTTCACCTGACTAATTACTGATGATTATCGTATTTTTTTTTGGCAAGTGCCCGGCAAGGTAAGGTTAGCAGGTCGCTCTTCTTGTCGTTACACATCAGACCGTGCATATTTTTTCAGACACACTTACGTATTTTATGACTAATTATGCAATGTTAGCTAATGACATGTTAATTTCATTACATTTTTTTATTAAAGTCTTTAATTCTCGCCTTGATTAATTACACTACATACAAGCTGAACACAACGAAGGTCACATTTGTCTTTTTATGTACGATTGTATTCCAGTTTTGTTTATATGCACTGTGAAATAATTAAGATATAACACACACCAGTCGACTTTGACATTTTTTTTTTTGCCTTATGACATCTCAAGATCGTGACTGTTTTACATTTTTTGCTGCTGCATTGTGATATTCTGTGTTCATTTTTGCATCTGAACACTGTCAATGTCTTTGACATATTACGTTTTCTGTCATGTTGTGCTGTATGATTAATTATGTCACCATAAACCAGTCATTATTTAGTGGGTATATGATTTAAATGCAAGACATTAATCTCTGTTCATCAATTTCAGAAAGGAATGATGATTCTAAGAAATAAATTTAACATAAATGGGAATTTCACCTACGGAATAAACGAAAGGAGATGCAATAACTTTATGAGGAAGAGTAAATGGATCAGGATTAACAAACATTAACAAGAATATACTATACTTATCATAGAATAGCAGTCTTAACTAATTTTTTCTTTCAGAATACAAGGTGATTGATGCAGGCTGTCAGAGAGAACTACACATCTTAGTTTTTAGTGATGAAATATGCTAGAGATAAGGAATAGTTGTATAATGAGTAATGAAGTGATTTTTTGCAGATGATAATGAATACTGATGAATAATGACGAAGGAAATGATGTTATGAATAATGAAGTTTTTCTTTACAGGTGATGATAATAATGAAGTTATGATAATATGGATAATGAATAATGAAGTTTTTTCTTTACAGATGAGGATAATGTTGAAGTTATGTATTTATGCTACGTAGTTATTTAAGTATTTGTTGCAGTTTGTTTTGACAGCAGGTGTTATATTGCATAGTAGGATGACGGAAAGTTTTGGAAAGGACAGCTATGGAACACATTTTTATACACATTTCACTAGCTGTTAATTCGAAGTTCACTACTTTTCAGCATAGTGTGCGTTTCTTCTTTCAGGTCAATAATCCATTTTGTATATTTTTTTTCAGGAGAAGTTTTTCATTATACTTACTAAACCTGTTAGTTATTATACCTGTTCTAGTACTTGCATTTTATTTTTTTTTTTACCCATTTGTGTTTATCATTTATGAATGTGATCACATATACTGCCTTGTTGCATAACCTTGCTACAGCTGACTCATGACGAATGACGTTACCTATCCTCATTTGCAGCAATAGGTCAAAAGCAAATAGTGTTATGCCTCAGCAATTAATTATCGATCTCAACGCAATGCATTGCTAACAAAAAAAAATGTATTACCAGTCCCAAATAGTGATACCAGTTTATGAAAATTCTGAATAGTACTGATTAGCTCTGAATAGTATGTCACTTGAGTAATGACCTCTTAATGAGACAAAAAAAACGTATATATTTAAAATAATGCTTTGTCACTAGCTAATAACTGCCACTGTTTATTGTAATGAGACTACTTATAATGCCTGTGATTATTAATGATTTGACTGTAATTAACTGATTTTAATAATGACTTTGTAATGGTCTGAATACTACTGAAGGAGAAACACTGTTTATTGTAATGAGACTACTTATAATGCCCATGATTATTAATGCTATGACTAATTAACTGATTTTAATAATGACTTTGTAATGATCTGAATACTACTGAAGGAGAAACACTGTTTATTGTAATGAGACTACTTATAATGCCTGTGATTATTAATGCTATGACTGTAATTAACTGATTTTTAATAATGACTTCGTAATAATCTGAATAATACTGAATGATGATTCTATTCAATACTTGCTGGCCACTGAGTGCCAATAATTAATGTCAGTCGAAGAATTGTTATTAATTATGCCATTAATTAGCCCTTTTTTCCCCATGTTGAGTTTTCATGTTTTGGTTAATGGCCAATGAGTGCCAATAATTTGTATCACTCAATGTATTATGTTAATGCTAGGCCATTTATTGACTCTTCTTTTCAACTAAGACTTCTGATGAACATTATTCTGTCATACTAAATATACTTTGTAACTGGCCAAGGACCGCCACTGTTTATTGTAATACGATTACCCATGATGCCAGCTATTGATTCTTAATAGATTGGAATAACACATAATTAATTAACTATGGTACTGTTTAATAATGCTTTGTAATTAGGAGAAGACTAATAATTCTTACTATTGGAATGACAAATGATTCATTAACGACAAATGATTAATTAACTGTAATTAGGAAAAGGCTAATGATTATTATTGGAATGACAAATGATTAAATAACTGTAATTAGGAGAAGGTTAATGATTCTTAATTACACTCTGTAACTGAAAAGAATGCGATTATTTAATAATGCTTTGTAACCAGGAAAAGAAGGCTACTGATTCCATGTAAAACAATTAATGAACATTTTTCTGTAATACTACATACTTGGTACAGAAATGTTCAATAACTGGGCTATGAATGCCACAAACTAATTAAGTCTAATTGTCAATATTATGTGACTTGATGTCCTTCACCTCATAAGCTGACTACCCTGAATTATTGCAATGTCCATTTGTCCTGTTTATCCTAGTGATCATGGAGCACTATCTTTGGTTTTGCACTAATTCTACGTTGGTGTGCCTTGTAAGAGTGTGGTGTTGACACGACATGCTGTCCACCACCATGAGCGATGAAGACATTATTATGGTCCCACTGTTTGGTGTACCTAATGTACTGCCAAAATGAAAATATGGAACATTACTACGACAGTTCAGTGTCTTGGCTACACTGATAAATTCTGATGGGAAAAGAACTTCAAGTTGTGTCACTTGGTGTTGCACTTCTGTGGAAAGATATGGACTTTCAGAGCAGCTGTGTGCAATCTAAAGTGCTACAACCATGATGCAATCCTTCCCTTTCCTATCCTGATTCTTGTCACATAAAAAAAAAAAAAAATTTTTTTGGTAACATCATTTATGTTCGTAGGTTATACATTTTTCGATTTGTTGAATTCCAGTGCGAGTACACTTGTGGCACTGGTCGACATGATGTTTTGTCATTATGTTTATTTGTTGTGAAAATGCTAAAGACATTTTTTCAGTGCGTGTGCACTTTGGACATGATTTTTTTTGCCATTATGTTTATTTATTGCGAAAATACTAAAGACATTTTTTTTTATTTGTTCTGAAGTACAGTATATGTACACTCTTGTCTTTTATATTGTATATACATTTTTATTGTAATGATATGTTCTGAACTACAGTGCATGTGCACTTATGTTAGGTGTTAATATGTTTCCTACTGAACTTCAGTGCCTGTGCACTTTCCTCATTTTTCAATATGATTTGTTCTATTCTGTATATTCAATACTTTAATGCGAATTTACTTATGCCATTTGTTACTAATTGTACATACATTTCATCAATTACTGATATGTTCTCAACTCCAGTGCGAGTACACTCATGTCACTTGTCAACATAATATTTTTTGCCAGTCTGTTTATTTGTTCTGAATATGCTAAAGAATTTTTTCAGTGCCTGTGCACTTTGTTATCTGTCAAATAATTTGTATTACATTTTTCTGATTTGTTACTATGTTTTGTACTCACATTTTGTCTTTGTCTGATATATCTTGTACTTAGTGCGTGTGCACAACATTTACTTTATGTACTACATCTAAATATTCTGTAAATTGTAGAAGTTTATTAATTAATTAAAAAATTTTGCCGCGATTGGCAAGTCCAAATGACTCACCATCGCTGCCAAAATTTTGCCCCCCCCCAGTGGAGGGTTATGAAACACGTATGTAACATAGCAGCGATGGCGAGGCATTGTAGCATCTGTGACCAGAGAGTATGCGCTTGACCGCGCGAGTGTTGCGAGCGGTTCTCAGTCTGTCAGTCTGTCGTTGCGAGTCGGTCAGTCAGTCGTTGCGAGTCTGTAGCTCTGTCTAGTTGAGAGCAGTACTCTGTCAGTAGTCGTCGCGTGCAGTACGCTAATAGTCGTCATGCAGAGCGGTCGGTCAGTAGTAGCAGCCCAGTGCGGTTGTGTGATGTAGGCGGTCGGCAACACTGGTCAAGATGCTGAATAAGGTATACTGTTAATTAATATAATCATTAGATAATGTAAAAATTTATTTATTGTAATTATTCTCTAACAAGTGCCCCAATAATAATTTTTATTTCAAAAGCATTTTTTTTTCAAAAATTTAATTTTTATTGAACTAAAGATTTCGTTGCACTTCCCATTTCACTCCACTTCTTTTAAAGAAAATTTTCAGTAAAATCACAGAAAAAAGGAATATTATCATTTGCAATGCAGTTCCTCCAAGCCGTGCAGAAAGATAAGAGCAGAAATGTGACATCCATTTATTCTGAGGTAAGACTTTAACTCTGATTGTTTTACACAGGGCCAAAGACCGATATTTCGGTTTAATTGAATTTTCTTGTCACTGAATGGACCTTAATTTTTTCTATGAAGAACTTATACTTGAGTCAGATTGCGATTCTCACTTTTATTGTCATTAAATTTAATTGCTAGGGAGGTTACGTTCGGCTCCCATTTGTATTAAGTATTGTCATTCATTTTCTTTTAAATTTTTGTGGGGAGGTTACAATATATATATATATATATATATATATATATATATATATATATATATATATAAATGAACATGTGAAATTATATAAAGGGTGTTACAAAAAGGTACGGCCAAACTTTCAGGAACATTCCTCACACACAAATAAAGAAAAGATGTTATGTGGACACGTGTCCGTAAACGCTTAATTTCCATGTTAGAGCTCATTTTAGCTTCGTCAGTATGTACTGTACTTCCTCGATTCACCGCCAGTTGGCCCAATTGAAGGAAGGTAACGTTGACTTCCGTGCTTGTGTTGACATGCGACTCATTGCTCTACAGTACTAGCATCAAGCACATCAGTACGTAGCATCAACAGGTTAGTGCCCATCACGAACGTGGTTTGCAGTCAGTGCAATGTTTACAAATGCGGATTTGGCAGATGCCCATTTGATGTATGGATGAGCACGGGGCAATAGCCGTGGCGCGGTACGTTTGTATCGGGACAGATTTCCAGAACGATGGTGTCCCGACAGGAAGACGTTCGAAGCAATTGATCGGCGTCTTAGGGAGCACGGAACATTCCAGCCTATGACTCGCGACTGGGGAAGACCTAGAACGACGAGGACACCTGCAATGGACGAGGCAATTCTTCTTGCAGTTGACGATAACCCTAATGTCAGCGTCAGAGAGGTTGCTGCTGTACAAGGTAACGTTGACCACGTCACTGCATGGAGAGTGCTACGGGAGAACCAGTTGTTTCCGTACCATGTACAGCGTGTGCAGGCACTATCAGCAGCTGATTGGCCTCCACGGGTACACTTCTGCGAATGGTTCATCCAACAATGTGTCAATCCTCATTTCAGTGCAAATGCTCTCTTTACGGATGAGGCTTCATTCCGAAGTGATCAAATTGTAAACATTCACAATCAACATTCGTGGGCTGACGAGAATCCGCACGCAGTTGTGCAATCACGTCATCAACACAGATTTTCTGTGAACGTTTGGGCAGGCATTGTTGGTGATGTCTTGATTGGGCCTCATGTTCTTCCACCTACGCTCAGTGGAGCAGATTATCACGATTTCATACGGGATACTCTACCTGTGCTGCTAGAACATGTGCCTTTACAAGTACGACACAACATGTGGTTCATGCACGATGGAGCTCCTGCACATTTCAGTCGAAGTGTTCGCACGCTTCTCAACAACAGATTCGGTGACCGATGGATTGGTAGAGGTGGACCAATTCCGTGGCCTCCACTCTCTCCTGACCTCAACCCTCTTGACTTTCATTTATGGGAGCATTTCAAAACTCTTCTCTACGCAACCCCGGTACCAAATGTAGAGACTCTTCGTGCTCGTATTGTGGACGGCTGTGATACAATACGCCATTCTCTAGGGCTGCATCAGCACATCAGGGATTCCATGCGACGGAGGGTGGATGCATGTATCCTCGCTAAAGGAGGACATTTTGAACATTTCCTGTAACAAAGTGTTCGAAGTCACGCTGGTACGTTCTGTTGCTGTGTGTTTCCATTCCATGATTAATGTGATTTGAAGAGAAGTAATAAAATGAGCTCTAACATGGAAAGTAAGCGTTTCCGGACACATGTCAACATAACATATTTCCTTTCTTTGTGTGTGAGGAATGTTTCCTGAAAGTTTGGCCGTACCTTTTTGTAACACCCTGTATAGTACACAAGTTTTAAAACGGCTCAGTCTACACTCGGATGTTGATGGACTCGATCCAGCGGAGTGCCTCGCGGGATGCTTGATGGAGCTTCTCAATGCCACCGGGGAAGCGTCTGACTGGACAGTCATTCACAATGTGGCTCATTGTTTGGGTATCACCACAGTCACACACACTGTCACTTGAAAAGTCCCGCTTGTACATGTTGTATTTGCACTTACCCTCTTCAGTCCGATATCTGTTTAATTGCAACCACACCTACCTCGGTTGGTGGACGCCTGGAACTAGAACTGTTGGATTGCCTACAAGTTCGTGGTTTCGGGTTCTTGTAGCTTGCAACTCACGTTTCCACTTTGCGTCCTGATCGAATCCTGTGGATAGCATATGGACTCCCCTTTCATATGCTGGTGTTCTAGATTTGAGGCGTTTTCTGGACAGTGATAGCAAATCGTTATGAAGAGGGATCGAGTTGTTTTCAGAAACTTGCTGACAGAGGTTGTAAAGAGCAGCCTTTCGATTTTATTCTGTGTATGACGTAGACCGTCAAGTCGGACTTGTCAATCACTATGGTGTCACGTCAGAGTTTCGTCGTAGTAGAACTGAATCCAATAATAAAAAATAAAAAAATAAAAACAGATTAAAAACCTGTAAATGAAAATAACAATTTCCTACATTGTCCCTCCATCTACATATATCTACAGTGATGGATGGTATAAGAAAGATCATGGGCAACAAAACGCATTACAGAGGACGGATGAAAGAGAATTGTTGAATTAGATGTTGAACTTGCACAGAGTCAGCTTGACGAATAATCTACAGACAACTATTATTTAATCCACTAAAGCAGTTTTCACAGCGAATAAAATGGTGACAATGTCGACCCTCAGTTGTAGCATTTGCAAACATTCCAGGATGCTCACATTAGGTGTTAATAACGTAAGGGACGGTATCATTCCCTATGACATTATCGCTGTTTGTTCCTTTGCAGACAGTGATCGTCTTTCGTGACGACACTGTTGTATAAAACATTCCCGGCATAAAACATTGCCGCGTCAATTCAGGGTGAAACTCAAGCTTTCGACGATTAACTCCAACGTCTTGGTCAGGAGACGGAGACCCATTATGTAGGAGCCTGGGAAAGCGATGTTACGGGGAACGTTGATTTCATAGGTTTAAATGCAGTCATTCCAACGTCTAGCACTGTAGTTTTCTGAATACAGAAGAAAGTCTTTCATATATATCTTTTGTCTGGGAGCAAAGGAAATGAAACGTGAAGTTTCTGTACTTCCGACGTCAACGTGCATGGTGCACGGTTGTTTGAATTATTTCGAACAACTGTCGTATGTTCTGTCTATAAAAATGGCTCTGAGAACTATGGGACTTAACATCTGAGGTCATCAGTCCCCTAGAACTTAGAACTACTTAAACCTCACTAACCTAAGGACATCACACACATCCATGCCCGAGGCAGGATTCGAACTGCGATCGTAGCGGTCGCGCGGTTCCAGACTGAAGCGCCTAGAACCGCTCGGTCACACAGGCCGGCGCTCCGTCTACAAAAACAGTTCCATTTTCACACAGGGTTTTCTTCGCTTCTTCACAACCGAATAACAAGATTTTTCTGTCAGCACCAGATCCGTCGTCAATTTTCAGAAAACTGTTATTTTCAGTTAATTTCAAAATGTCTTCGCTCAGTTCAACATCTGAAGTAGTGCCATGGTTCTGGGTCGTTGCAATAGTTTCCCTTCCTGCTTTAAACAATGCAGTTGACTTCCCCATAATTCGGCATATCTGTGACGAAATCTAAACCTTTATATTTCAAATATTGAAATTCCTCTGTAGAAATTTAGAAAACATTCACTCTTTTCGTCATACGCTCTTTTCCTGCAGTTATGCATTGGTATTTTAATATCTACGTGTGCTTGGTCAGGTGGCAAGGAAATTATTGTTCTGCCTTGATTCTGACATTTGTAATTTTTAAACGGCCTCAGCACTTACTCCGTTCTCAATTCAGGCACAGTCATTTCGTAGTCTCATCGCATTTTCTGTCCACCCAGAGCACACTGTACAGAACTCAAATAGCATAGGCCTGCGAAACTATACGGAAACGAATGCTCTCGAAAAGGCAACACACGATTCAGAGTCATGACACATTCGCTGCTGGTGAACGATTGACGTGCGCTGATGAGCCGAAACATTACGAGCACCTGCTCAACAGCTTGTTTGGCCGCATTTGGAACGAAATACATCATTGATTCTGCGTATCAGGGTCCGATAGTTTGTTGGTAGGTTTGTGGAGCTATGTGGATTTAGATGCCTACGCACAGGTCATGTAATTCTCGAAAACCACTGTACATACTGTAGACATGGACAGTTATACTGTTGAAAGACAACATTGTCTTCGGGAAAGACACAAACCATGAAGGCATGCCGTCAGCGTGTCTTCGATTACCACCCTAGGTCTAATGCAAGTTTAGGAGAACGTCTCCCATAGCATAACGCTGCCGCCACCAACCTGTGTCCTGCCGTGCCGAGCCATCGATCACCTCGATGAGAGCGTTTATGTAGACGAACTAGGGCATTAAATATGTGATCCACCCGAAGAGCCGACACGTTTTCATTAACCGACAATCGAATCCTGATAGTCCCGTACCCACTGCAATCGTAATTGACGGCATTTGAACACGTCTGCTGTGGAGCTCCATGTTCAACAACGCACAATGAACGGTGTGCTCTGAAACACTTGTGTGTGAAACGGAATTGCGCTTTTTTGGCAGAGACCAACACAATAGTAGGGAGATGGCGATGCTGGTGCAGTTTTGATATCAAATTGATATGAAAGTTATTTATATTATTCAATTAATTATCACCCACAACCACACACCCCCACCTTCACCCACCACCACTACCATCCACGGATGATGTCATGTGTTCTCCTCAGCTGGCACGTGGGTCACGTCCCAATCCCTCTCCCCGTCTAACCTATTGGCGGGAATTTAGAATATTGGCAGGAAAAATTTAAAATTTTGGCGGGTATTCCTCAGTCCCAGGGCTGTGCTGAAGCCCACCCCATCCCGAACCTGGGAATGGGCGGGATATTAAAAATGACGGTGCTCTTTCTTGGACTCGAACCTTGGTTCTTCTAGACAGAACGCCCCAGTGCACCCCCCAGCACATGGAAACGGCCCAGATTCAGGAGAGAAAACCGAGCGAGGTGGCGCAGTGGGTAGCACACTGGACTCGCATTCGGGAGGACGACGGCCATCCTGATTTAGGTTTTCCGTGATTTGCCTAAATCGCCCCAGGCAAATGCTGGGATGGTTCCTTTGAAAGGGCACGGCCGACTTCCTTCCCCGTCCTTCCCTGATCCGACGAGACCGATGACCTCACTGTTTGGTCTCTTCCCACAAACAACCCAACCCCCTCAGGAGAGAAAACTTAGGTCGGTGTACTTTATTTATTTTGTTTGGGAAACTGAAGTAAAGATCGGTCCTAATTAAGTAATTAATCGTAAATATTGGTCCTAATTACACAACTATAAGCATAGCGTTACACAAGGAGTGCCTGCAGCTCAAAAATTGACGATGCCATACAATTGGTGTTGTCCCGCTGTGGAAAGGTTTCATATAGGTAAGAAACGAGGGTTGCCTTACCTAGTTTCAACTACTTTTAAAGGTCATTCAGTGCTCCTAGCCATATCCCACACAAGCAGATCATCGTAAATAGCAGTCTTCTCCTTTTTTTGTGGGATAGAGAGAATTTGAAAACAAATATTCTAGTATAAAATCTTTATTAGCTTCTACAGGTACATTTATATACAGAAAACAGCTCTTTCTTTATTTTTGCTTGGTGTGTTTTTAATAACATTCACCTTAATTTTTATCCGATAATTTAAATCTGCATTTGAATCTTGTAATTCTTTCTCCAACCAGTAATTTGACAGGTACAAGAAGGAATGTTGACGAATTCCAAAGCACATATAATTTTTTTCTGTAAACAATGTCTTTTATGGCTTTAATGACTAGCTCTGTTCCCTTCATCTGTTCTTCTAGACTAAAGCATTTGGGGATTTTAATCTTGCCTCTTCTTTCTTGTATTATACAGTTGTTATAACACTTCCTGGGTGTACGCTACCAGCTTTTCTGCTGCTCATTTTTGTGGGTTTCCGTATAGAACTTTATGTTTACAAGTTTTGCAATTGAGTGGTCGTTAAATATAGTTATGCCATATGTTTAAAGCTCTACAAACTGTTGTTCTGTTGCTAAATGTACAACATCCAGTCCAACACACTAAGATACAACGTAAGCATCCTTTTGAAGCGAATCCAGATGGGAATTGAGCATATAA
Organism: Schistocerca americana; assembly: GCF_021461395.2. NCBI lineage: Eukaryota > Metazoa > Arthropoda > Insecta > Orthoptera > Acrididae > Schistocerca > Schistocerca americana. Next base: position 859,290,769 of record NC_060120.1, read on the forward strand.
ACAGGTTTTTCGTGTTTCCTTTTATGTAGTACACGTGCTCCAATCCATCCTTTTCGGCCTGGACTCTAACATAAGGCCACTTACCATTGCCTTTAACAGTAAATGCAGGTATTTTATATTTCCGTGTGGTGGCCAGATTTCCCAGGACACTGTATTTAAAGCAGTATGTAAGCCTTGCCTGCATATTTGCAATAGCTCCTTCCTTTTCCAATTGAAGTTCATACTCTTCGGTCATGACAGGTGTCTTCGCCATTTACTCCAATTTCCGTTCTTTGGCTTCGAACTCTTCCATTTTCAGTTTTCTTTTCCGTACACCTGCCAAATTAACTGCACTTAAAGGCGTAATTTCTTTAATGCGGAATGGCTTAGGTCTATTCGATATATTGGTTCGTTTCCTTAAGACTTGTGGAAAACATTGTTTGTGGGTACCAGGCCTAATACTGCGATATCTATGTCTGACGGCGTTATGGAGAACAATGTTCTAGACTGAGATAAATAAGTTTGCCCTGTTTTAACATCAGACTTTCGTGTAATACTTATATTGTTTCTGTTGGAGTCAGAGTTAAGAATCTACATTAGTTTACAGGTAGTTAATTAAAGCTTTATGCGGACAGAGCATAACTTACAAGCTTTTCTCCGTCGTGAGAGTCCGGCAGACTTATTTGCACACCAGTCAATTTTCGAGTGCTCTTATTACTGCAGGAGACAAATTACAGTATGTTGTTAAACACTACACAGCAACTGTTCTGAAAATTATTAGTTAGCTGATACCACATGGGCGCGATTGGCACTAAGTAAAGTGGGGCACATTGTAAATACTGCTTTTGGCGTCTAATACACTTAAACAGCCTTGCACTGAGCCGAACACACCATCCATTCTGTAGCTGTATATTGTAGCCTCCAGTCTGGTAATGCCATGCTCCTCAGCCAAAGAAGACGTAAAAGTTTCTGGTTGTCGCTTATCTGGACCCTTTATAAAATCTATAAGATGGTTACCGATAACTTTGTTTACTCCTGGACTTGTGATTTGAAATATAAATTTGTTATATATCTTTACTCTACTATTGGAGCTCATCCACGTTAAACAGTCTATTCCAGCTGTCTTATCGTTGTCCACAACCACATTGCTGCTTCCCTGGCGGTCTCCTTCCATGCAGAAGTCGTGGATTGATATTAGGTAGTTGCACATCATGATTTTATTAAAAATTTCGGCAAAGTCTTGCGTTATGTCTAAATCCAAGAGACAATAATCGCCTATAAGGAGCTGTTGCAATATTCCAGGCAACATTTCCATTAGAACATCCAGTTTAACGTCGGCTAATTCCACTTCATATGGTGTCACCACAGGAAATGGTTTCCAGTGTTTTCTTGCCGATTTTATCCAATATTCCTCTTACTGTCACAATGTCGGTTCCATGTAGGAGAAATGGTAGCTTCGCCTTGACGTCATGTCTTGCACTGACGAACTTGGCGAATTTACTACGTAGCGTAGATAAGAGTTAAATGAGTCATATATTCCTTCTCCCTCCCCTCCCCCCCCCCCCTCCCCATGAATTATATCCCTTGCGGTTGGTGGGGCGGCTTGCGTGCCTCAGATATACAGATAGCCGTACCGTAGGTGCAACCACAACGGAGGGGTATCTGTTGAGAGGCCGGACAAACATGTGGTTCCTGAAGAGGGGCAGCAGCCGTTTCAATAGTTGCAGGGGTAACAGTCTGGATGATTGACTGATCTGGCCTTGTAACACTAACCAAAACGATCTTGCTGTGTTGGTACTGCGAACGGCTCAAAGCAAGGGGAAACTACAGCTGTAAGTTTTCCCGAGGGCATGCAGCTTTACTGTATGGTTAAATGATGATGGCGTCCTCTTGGGTAAAATGTTCCGAAGGTAAAATAGTCCCCCATTCGGATCTCCGGGTGAGGACTACTCAGGAGGACGTCGTTATCAGGAGAAAGAAAATTGGCGTTCTACGGATCGGAGCGTGGAATGTCAGATCCCTTAATCGTGCAGGTAGGTTAGAAAATTTAAAAAGGGAAATGGACAGGTTAAAGTTAGATATAGTGGGAATTAACGAAGTTCGGTGGCAGAACGAACAAGACTTTTGGCCAGGTGTATACAGGGTTATAAATACAAAATCAAATAGGGGTAATGCAGGAGTAGGTTTAATAATGAATTAAAAAATAGGAGTGCGGGTAAGCTACTACAAACAGCATAGTGAACGCATTATTGTGGCCAAGATAGACATGAAGCCCACACCTACTACAGTAGTGCAAGTTTATATGCCAACTAGCTCTGCAGATAACGAAGAAATTGAAGAAATGTATGATGAAATAAAAGAAATTATTCAGACAGTAAAGGGAGACGAAAATTTAATAGTCATGGGTGACTGGATTTCGATAGTAGGAAAAGGAAGAGAAGGAAACATAGTAGGTGAATATGGATTGGGGGTAAGAAATGAAAGAGGAATCATAAAAGAAGGTTGTATACATGGAAGAAGCCTGGAGATATTGACAGGTTTCAGATAGATTATATAATGGTAAGACAGAGATTTAGGATCCACGTTTTAAATTGTAAGACATTTGCAGGGGCAGATGTGGACTCTGACCACAACCTATTGGTTATGAACTGTAGACTAAAACAGTAGAAACTGCAAAAAGGTGGGAATTTAGGGAGATGGGACCTGGATAAACTGATTAAACCAGAGATTGTACAGAGTTTCAGGGAGAGCATAAGGGAACAATTGACAAGAATGGGGAAAAGAAATACAGTAGAAGAAGAATGGGTAGCTTTGAGGGATGGAGTAGTGAAGGCAGCAGAGGATCAAGTAGGTAAAAAAGACGAGGGCCAGTACAAATCCTTGGGTAACAGAAGAAATATTGAATTTAATTGATGAAAGGAGAAAATACAAAAATGCAGTAAATGAAGCAGGCAAAAAGGAATACAAACGTCTCAAAAATGAGATCGACAGGAAGTGCAAAATGGCGAAGCAGGGATGGCTAGAAGACAAATGTAAAGATGTAGAGACTTATCGCACTAGGGGTAAGATAGATACTGCCTATAGGAAACTTAAAAAGATCTTCGGAGAAAAGACAACCACTTATATGAATATCAAGAGCTCAGATGGAAACCCAGTTTTAAGCAAAGAAGGGAAAGCAGAAAGATGGAAGGAGTGTATAGAGAGGGTCTATACAATGGCGATGTACTTGAGGATAATATTATGGAAATGGAAGAGGATGAAGATGAAGATGAAATAGGAGATAAGATACTGCGTGAAGACAGAGCACTGAAAGACCTAAGTCGAAACAAGGCCCCGGGAGTAGACAACATTCCATTAGAACTACTGACAGCCTTGGGAGAGCCAGTCCTGACAAAACTCTACCGTCTGGTGAGCAAAATGTATGAGACAGGCGAAATACCCTCAGACTTCAAGAAGAATATAATAATTCCGATCCCAAAGAAAGAAGGTGTTGACAGATGTGAAAATTACCGAACTATAAGTTTAATAAGTCACGGCTGCAAAATACTAACGTGAGCGTAAGGCTATTTACAATTTGTACAGAAACTAGATGGCAGTTATAAGAGTCGAGGGACATGAAAGGGAAGCAGTGGTAGGGAAGGAGTGAGACAGGGTTGTAGCCTATCTCCGATGTTCTTTAATCTGTGTATTGAGCAAGCAGTAAAGGAAAAAAGAAAAATTCGGAGTAGTTATTGAAATCCATGGAGAAGAAATGAAAACTTTGAGGTTCGTCGATGACATTGTAATTCTGTCAGAGATAGCAAAGGACTTGGAAGAGCAGTTGAACGGAATGGACAGTGTCTTGAAAGGAGGATATAAGAAGAACATCAACAAAAGCAAAATTAGGATAATGGAATGTAGTCGAGTTAACTCGAGTGATGCTGAGGGAATTAGATTAGGAAATGAGACATTCAAGTAGTAAAGGAGTTTTGCTACTTGGGGAGCAAAATAACTGATGAGGATATAAAAAATTGAGGATATAAAATGTAGACTGGCAATGGCAAGGAAAGTGTTTCTGAAGAAGAGAAATTTGTTCAAATGGCTCTAAGCACTATGGAACTTACCATCTGAGGTCATCAGTGCCATAGACTTAGAACTACTAAACCCTAACTAACTTAAGGACATCACACACATCCATGCCCGAGGCAGGATTCGAACCTGCGGCCGTATCAGCCGCGTGGTTCCGGACTGAAGAGCCTAGAACCGGTCGGGCACACCGGCCGGCAGAAATTTGTTAACATCAAGTATAGATTTAAGTGTCAAGGAGTCGTTTCTGAACGTATTTGTATGGAGTGTAACCATGTATGGAAGTGAAACATGGATGATAAATGGTTAGGACAAGAAGAAAATAGAAGCTTTCGAAATGTGGTGCTACAGAAGAATGCTGAAGATTAGATGGGTAGATCACATAACTAATGAGGAGGTATTGAATAGAATTGAGGAGAAGAGAAATTTGTGGCACAACTTGACTAGAAGGAGGGATAGGTTGGTAGGGCATATTCTGAGGCCTCGAGGGATCACAAATTTAGCATTGGAGGGCAGCGTGGAGGGTAAAAATCGTAGAGGGAGACCAAGAGATGAATACAGTAAGCAGGTTCAGATGGATGTAGGCTGCAGTACGTACTGGGAGGTGAGGCAGCTTGCACAGGATAGAGTAGCATGGAGAGCTGCATCAAACCAGTCTCAGGACTGAAGACCACGACAACAACAACATATTCCTTCTTTAACATTGCAGATCGTCCCTTCTCTAACTGCTCCTGACAGTTCACTTGATCGTAGAATTTAACTACCATAGTGTTATCGCAGAACGGTTCTGTAATAGGAGTAAGCACATTTAAATTCTTCTTGTTAAGGAGCGTACGATTTTCGGTGTAATTTATGTTGCCATGTCAAATGTAGAGATAAAAATTAAGGTGGGTGTTATTAAAATCACACCAAGCAAAAATAAAGAAAGAGTTGTTTTGCGTGTATAAATGTACATGTAGAAGCTAATAAAGATTTTGTATAAGAATATCTGGTTTCAGATTGTCTCTATCCCACCGAAAAATGTAAAGAAAAAGACTGCTGCTTACGATGAATTGCTCGTATGGGATGTGGGTAGGAGCACTGGATGATCTTTAAAAGTATTTGAAACTAGGTAGCTGAAAGCGAGATAATTAACTGATCGATTTAGTAATTTGCATATCAATTTGATATCGAAATTGCACCAGCTCCACCATCTTCCTGCTACTCACCATCTACCCTACTTAGAAGACAAGCTTCCGAACCCCACATTCTGTCCTTCTACCTCTGTCCGCAGATGCTCGCTACGGTAGCAAGTGAACATTGACCAGCTTAGCCGTTTTCGAGATACTCGTTTACAGACTGCGTAATGACGATCTGCCCTTTGTCAGATTCGCTTATCTCAATGTATTTCCGCATTTGGAGCACATATCTTCGCTAGGCTGATCATCTGTCCGTGTCTGCTCCGCTTATATACCTTTGTTACCGCGTCACATGCCCGCAACGCCACCAGGCGGCGTCTAACTTCGCGGAAGGCAGTGGTCATTGCGTTTTGGCTGACCAGAGTAAATCAGCAATGGGGGAGGTCTGCTCGGAAAAGGCACGGTGCAAAACTGGTTTGTCGGAAGCCCCAAGGTTCAGAAGGGGCAGGAACACCACAGCCGGCACGTCCACGTAGCGTTTATGGCTGTATTACAATCTTAAGCTGGGAGTGGCCAGTCGAAGTGCCTTCATTCTGCTACTGGCCGAGACGTCTGCAGGTTGAAATATTTTCGTGGAGCGCTATGTAGCTAGTGTAATTTGGTTAGCAGCCCACGCGGTTGAAGGATGCAAGCTTTGGGTTGTGTGGTGCGTAGGTGGTGTTGGGCTATTAGTGATTAATGAAGTCGTTCTCTCGATGTCGAAAGTTTCGAGACTGTTCCGAAGTGACATTTGGTGCACGTAATTCGGAGAATTTGCAAAGATGTAATGTTGACTAAAGAATAAGAGTGAGGGCTCTCTATTTCAGAGAATTATTTATGTGTGCGTGCTCCTGTATCTACACCAGAGAGAAACTAAGAAAATTAAAAATAAAAGTACTGAAAAGGTATTATGCTACAATGTGGGAAATTCGAAAATTTAAAAATTTATCTTGGTATATATGCACTATAAATAATAATCTTATCTGGAATGGAAATGGTAATTTGGTTTTCATTAGCTGTAAACGGAATACCAGTAAAATTATCGATATACCTTCTTGACGTTCGTTGGTAAGTGTACCCCGTTGATTTTATTTTTAAAATAAGTAAACATTTTTATTCCTTCTATCAGCTTCATTTTCTTCGCCTTCTTCCCATGTGTACCAGCTAACTGTCAACTCATCAAGAACTTTTAATCTGTTAACCAAAACGAACGGAAGCGCGCAATCTGATTACACAGCCGTTTTTATACTTGCGGCCTCTTTTTGTAACTAAATGATGGCCAATGGCTTAAAAAGGCAAAAGTAGTTGAGAACCAAAGAAAAAAGCTTAAATAAATAAAAGCCCTAAGTGTAAAAATGCCTCATTAATTTACTATAGACGTGTATCCGCAAACGAACAAAAATTAATAATTTTTACTTATTTTAATATATTTTAATTATTATTATGACTGATAATGAAAACTTGTTACTTCGCCTCGTATAGTGGATTTTGAGTGTAGTGCACTACTTGCCATTAAAATTCCTACACCAAGATGAAATGCAGATGACAAACAGGTATTCATTGGGCAAATATATTATACTAGAACTGACATGTGATCACATTTTCACGCAATTTGGGTGCATAAATCCTGAGAAATCAGTATCCAGAAAAACCACCTCTCGCCGTAATAACGGCCATGATACGCCTGGGCATTGAGTCAAACAGACGTTGGATGGTGTGCACAGTTACAGCTGCCCATGCAGCTTCAACACGATACCACAGTTCATCAAGTGTAGTGACTGGCGTATTGTGACGAGCCAGTTGCTCTCACCATTTTCAATTGGTGAGAGATTTGGAGAATGTGCTAGCCAGGGCAGCAGTCGAACATTTTCTGTATCCAGAAAGGCCTGTATAGGACCTGCAACATGCGGTCGTGCATTATCCTGCTGAAATGTAAGGTTTCGCAGGGACCGACACGTGTAACCAATGGCATCCCATACCATCACGCCGGGTGATACGCCAGTATGGCGATGAGGAATACACTCTTCCAATGTGCGTTCACCACGATGTCGCCAAACACGGATGCAACCAACGTGATGCTGTAAACAGAACCTGGATTCATCCGAAAAAATGACGTTTAGCCATTCTTGCACCCAGGTTCGTCGTTGAGTACACCATCGCAGGCGCTCCTGTCTGTGATGCAGCGTCAGGGGTAACCGCAGCCATGGTCTCCTAGCTGATAGTCCATGCTGCTGCAAACGTCGTCGAACTGTTCGTGCAGATCTTTGTTCTCTTGCACACGTCCCCATCTGTTGACTCAGGGATCGAGACGTGGCTGCACGATCAGTTACAGCCATGCGGATAAGATGTCTGTCATCTCGACTGCTAGTGATACGAGGCCGTTGGGATCCAGCACGGCGTTCCGTATTACCCTCCTGAATCTACCGATTCCATATTCTGCTAACAGTCATTGGATATCGACCAACGTGAGCAGCAATGTTGCGATACGATAAACCGCAATCGTCATAGACTACAATCCGACCTTTATCAAAGTCGGAAACGTGATGATACGCATTTTTCCTCCTTACACGAGGTATCACAACAACGTTTCACCAGGCAACGCCGGTCAACTGCTGTTTGTGTATGAGAAATCGGTTGGAAACTTTCCTCATGTCAGCACGTTGTAGGTGTCGCCACCGGCGTCAACCTTGTGTGAATGCTCTGAAAAGCTAATCATTTGTATATCACAGCATCTTCTTCCTGTCGGTTAAATTTCGCGTCTGTATCACGTCATCTTCGTGGTGTTGAAATTTTAATGGCCAGTAGTGTAGTTGCATAGCACAAGACAGATAGACATGGACGGATAATATAACCAGTCGCAAGACTGACGAGTTAAGAAGAACTGTTTATCAAAATAGCAAAAAAAAAAAAATGGCTCTGAGCACTATGGGACTTAACATCTGCGGTCATCTGTCCCCCAGAACTTAGAACTACTTAAACCTAACTAACCTAATGACATCACAAACATCCATGCCCGAGGCAGGATTCGAACCTGCGACCGTAGCGGTCTCGCGGTTCCAGACTGAAGCGCCTAGAACCGCTCGGCCACTCCGACCGGCTCAAAATAGCAGAGCCTGTGTTATTAAGAAGTACGATGCAGTGATACCTCGGACATGCATGTGTGTCCAAAGAAACATTGTATCCTGTTTCTTAATAACACAGGCACTGCTACTATGCATTAATTCGCCAACACCAAGGCCTCAACTCTCAATAAATATGTCCTCCCTGCTCGGGAATATATGTGACGCACGAGTGCAGGTTGTGACTAATGGAAGTTTGGTTCTGGGCGTGATTCGTGCACGCATAGATGAAACGATTAAGACGACCGCTCTCGTGAAGTGGGAAACCCGGGTTCGAGTCCTAGTCCGTCACAGATTTTCACTGTCGTCATTCCAACAATCAGCCGACAGTGGTTCATATTCGCAACTGTGAATAGATTTCCTGTAAAAACTATTTACATTTTGTTATGTATTCCGCAAACGAGTACCTGTAGCTCTTACGATATCGTCGGCTACGGGAGCTAGTGACAGGGAGACCTAGGCTTCGTTCAGAGCGCAGCTCGGCACGGCTTCGATGGAGCTGCGCCCCCGGATCCAATAGCAGCCATTACGGTAACAAATGACGTCCGCTCGCCGCCTCATCCGTCGTCATACGCCAGCCGTCCGCGGGCGGAGATTGATGTCCAGCGCAGGACTGGTCCAAATCCGGAGCAACTTCGCCCTTCCATAATGGAGACCGATTTCCGCGTCACCGCGAGGTAGATTTCAAGAAAAGAAAGGGAACTTCTTCTCCTGTGTGACCGAAACATCATTAGCTCAAAGACTGATTGATAACTTTCCAGCAGACGCGTTATCGGAATCCAATCTGCCGAGTTACTGCCGTCCATTCAGCCAGGCAGCGCTCTTGGACATTGTGACGTGAGCTGCCAATTTATTTGTTTATAAGACACAACCAGTCGCCTTTTTAAATTATTGATTCGATTTACTTCCTGTACAATTTTTTTCGAACCATAGCAGGCTCTTCATCACATGGAGGCGTTACAGTAACATTATCTGGGCCACATGCACTTAGATGCGTTTTAGTAACCGGTAACTGGTAGTTTATGTTACGAGAATGTTATGATTTAGGGTACTTTCGTTGTAGTCTCTCACGGGAATCATGGAAATTTCATTCTGATAAGGTACAATCTCCAGGTTATATATTGTAGTTAGCTGAAGTTAGTTCCACACTCGTACATTTAAGTAAACACTGAACATGCCAACCCGGTTAGCCGAGCCGTGTAACGCACTGCTCTCCGGAGCGGGAAGGAGCGCCTGGTCCCCGGCACGAATCCGCCAGGCGGACTTGTGTCGAGGTCCGATGAGCCGGCCAGTCTGTGGATGGTTTTTAGGCGGTTTTCCGTCTGCCCCGGCGAATGCGGGCTGGTTCCCCTTATTCCGTCTCAGCTACACTCTGTCAGCGATTGCTGCGCAAACAAGTTCTCCACGTACACGTACACCAGCATCATTACTCTACCACACAAACATAGGGGTTACACTCGCCTGGTGTGAGGCGTTCCCTGGGGGGGGGGGGGGGGGGGGGGGGGGCGAACCGCACAATAACCCTGGGTTCGGTGTAGGGCGGGCTAGGGAGGGGTGAAGTGGACTGCGGTAGTCGTCGTGGATTTGTGGACCACTGCAGCTGCGGCGGGGACGGAGCCTCTCCGTCGTTTCTAGGTCCCCGGTTAACATACAACATACATATAAACACTGAACGTAAGAAAAAAAGGATATGAATATGCTAGATACCACACTTTGCCACATCGCTATCTTTGACTTGAGATGCATCATATTACAGAGTAATTCTGTACAAGCACAGATAATAGACGTAAGTTAACATTTAAAGCTGCAGGAGTATTCATCTAGCAAGAAAAAATGCTTCTTTCATAAACTCACGTTCCCTCTCTACATAGTCTCCTTTGAGGGATGTACACTTGACACTTATCCAGCGAACCACCAGCTTTTACACCCCATCGCAAAAATAGGTTCTGTTATACTCTGCAAAATACTCGTTGTTAACTGCACCTACCACTCCCTTATTTGATGAAAATTTCTTCTGAGTAAGCCAAAGTTTCAAGTTAAGAAACAGGAAGTAGTCTCTGGGGCTGTCTAGTCAATAGGGAGGATTAGGCACCAATTCAAAGCCTATTTCATGCATATTCGCCATTTTTGTCGCTGATGTGTGGGGTGGTGCATTATCTTGGTGAAACACTTCTTTTTTCAGCCAACCCCAATTTCAAAAGATCTGACAATGATGCGGAATAGGGTCCAGTTATGGTTCTGCTGTTAAGCTGTGAGGATTATTCCTTGGGAATCCCAAAAAAACAGTTGCCATCGCCTTGTCAGCCGTAAAAATGGTCTTTGGTTTCTTTGGTCTACTTTCACTTTGTTCGTTGTTGTGAGTACCGTTTTGGCTCTGGTGTGCCGGCCGGAGTGGCCGTGCGGCTCTAGGCGCTACTGTCTGGAGCCGAGCGACCGCTACGGTCGCAGGTTCGAATCCTGCGTCGGGCATGGATGTGTGTGATGTTCTTAGGTTAGTTAGGTTTAATTAGTTCTAAGTTCTAGGCGACTGATGACCTCAGAAGTTAAGTCGCATAGTGCTCAGAGCCATTTGAACCATTTGAACTCTGGTGTGTATGATGGATCCAGATTTCATCAACAATAACAAGTCGATCCAAAAAATCTTGAAGATTGCAATTAAAAATCGGGAAACATTATGTTGAAATGTCGTAACGGATGCACTTTTGGTCGACTGTGAGCAATCGCGGCACCCACCTCGCACAGAGCTAGTTCATCGCCAGTCCTCCCTGCAGGATGTTATGCACTTGCTCAGTTGAGATGCCTGCAGTCTCAGCAATCCCACGAATTTTTAGTCGGTGGTCTTGTGTTACCACATCACGGATTTTGTCAAGGGTTTCCTTGGTGGTGACCTCTATTGGACGGCCAGAGCACGCTTCGTCTTCGGTGCTTGTCCGACCACTTTTAAATTCATTAATCCAAAAGTAAATTATCTTCAACGTGTCCGCGTGAACTTCATTCAATTCTGTTTTGATCTGTGCGGGATTTCAGCTGTTCAAATGGAAATGTTTAATAACAGCGCGAAACTTGATTTTCTCCGTTTTCAATCGCAGTCGACGAACTGACCAATTCAGACGGTTGTCAACAATGAACTGTATCCTATACGGTATTGAAATTGTTATCCTTCGAATAATCAAATTTACAAACCATGAAGGCTCAACAGAAATGTTCATTTCTTTCATGGAAATACGCCAGACTTTTCAAACCACCCTCGTACATCGGCAATATGCAGAAGGGGCGCAGTAAACACTGCGCAGAAGCAGTCGCGCTTCTGCCATTATGCACATGACATCGGAGAGGAACACTCGCCCATAGTTGTATGTTGGGCGGTGTGTGATCTCCTGAGTGTTGTATTTTTTGCTTGGTTACTTACTTGTAGTGAGTGATTTGTAAGTGAAAGTGTATTAATGTGTGCAAGCTATGCCAGGCTGTACTGCGATTGGCCCAAGTTCTCACAATCATGACACTAAAGGACCTGAAGTAGTGCCTCGTGCTTTCCTTCACTATGCGAGTCTGCAAAAGATCTGGCCGTCGAAATACTGTGAATGTTGCAAATGCTGGAATATACTATCAACACTTTGGGGAAACTGATTATGTTGGGCACTTGCGCTCAGATCGCTAATTTTCGTCGTGTAATCTGTCTTACAGTGGTAGCGCCAGCGATAGAATACCACGTGCAGATAAACGTGAGATCCATAGAAGAAACACACATACTTCAGGAAAGTTTTCACTAAGGAACAACCAATAACAAAGTAGCAATTTACATTTCATTATTTCAGTAGGAACTGAAACATATCGCGAATACATCATATAAATGCGCAACCCCGTGTTATCGTGCTGTCCCCGAGTCAGACGCTGTTCCTTAGTGATCACAAAGCATCAGCACTTGTGTGACTTCTTGAATGAAAACAGAGTACACTTACTTATTACTTGAAGTTCTTTTAAATGTAATGAATACAAAATGAAAAAGAACTTTTATAGATCGTGTTTACTCGAGAGCACTTTGCTTGGAACTAACTTACAAAACTACGTGCTCATTTCGCCAGCTTATTTTGACAAAAAACTGCGAAAACAGACCATACTTTTTTTTTTGCAAGTTTCGTTTCGATAGATGCTTGAATTTTTAAAAAAGTCAGCAGTGACTGTTTAAAAGCTGAACAAGAAACGGAATATAGCAGTAACGTTCTAGCAATAGCAGAATAGCAATTTACGTTTCATTATTTCTGTAGGAACTGAAACATACCATGAACACATAACATAGATGCGCCACCTCCATGTTATAGCGCTATTCCCGAGGCAGACGCTGTTCCTTAGTGACGGGAAGGCATGAGTCATAGAACGCTTACTGCCCAACAGTATTTTTCTACGAACAGTGATAAAATGTGTGTAATCGAAAAGCTACACAAGAGATAAACAGAGACTGAAATATTTACTAGGTGGCTTAAGAGTGAATGAGTTACTAACATATGTGACAGATCCGGTGTCATGGCAACGTAAATGACGAAGTTATGAATAAACAGAGTGCTATAGATACTACATGAATGAGAGAACAATAATTTATGCAGAAGAATACATATTTATTATTACTGTCTTCATTGAAGGTGTGTTGGTGCAAGGATGTCTTGGAAATTCTCGAAGAAAGAGTTCAGTATTGACTCAGTTTGCCCATTAGGGAATTTTTTTGGGTGATGTGAATGTAATATAAATCTCTTTCGGCCCGAGGAGATCCATCTTTAATTCTTTGTGAGCAATGTGCAACACAGAAAAATTTTCATTGACGTCACCAACAAAGTGTTCATGATGAACAACGTGTGACACAAAGTTGGACTTCTTCAAGCTTTTGAGTTGGAGGGCATCCACATGTTCTTTGTAGGGGATACGAAGTTTGTATCTGTTTACTTCCTGTGAATGAGTGTAGAATTTACCATGTATATCACGAGGCAGTGTAAGGTAAGCACCCTAAAACATAACGACCTTTTCTTTTCATAAACTTTTCGTTGGCGATACCAAAATTTCCGTTATGTCCGACAGCACCACGACCACATCGTCTACCTGCACATGGCCCTTGATATAACGTACCTGTAACACCTCTATCTCATGATAAGCCTGCAGTGACTGAAAATCTAGTTAATGGTAGACAAAATAAATCGATCAAAAATTCAAAAAAGCGATTGGTTGCATATTACACCCAAATAAGTTGCCAATTTCAATCAAAGTTGCATTCACCATCCAATTCCGGGAGAAAGCTCTGCGAAAGTTCATGACCATTGTTACTGTGACTGACATTGTGCAGAGCTGTAAGGCTGGCCGTCCACTGGAAACGAATATGCGTGACTGTGAAAAGAAAGCTCTTATGATAGCAGTCGTGCAACCGATACCAGTACGAACAGAGTTGTGGAAAAGTGGCCATTACAAGCTGCTATCCGCCTAGAATAGATTTAGTTGCTTATAGCAGTCGCTGCTAGTACAAACGCTGCCGCAGCCACGGGCAGACTGTGGAACATTGGTTAGTATAGTTTGTGCAAAACCACTTATGTGGAACGTAAAATGGAAGTGGAATCCCATGCTTCTTGAAAGAGCATAGGGAAACGATGTGGGAGACCCTTACCACCGTACTAGGCAAGGTCCTAATGGAGGTGGTTTGCCGTTGCCTTCCTCCAGCCATAATGGAGATGAATGAGAATCTTGTACACGACACAACAACATCCACTCATCTCGAGGCGGGTGAAAATTCCTGACCCCGCTGGGAATCGAACCCAGTACCCGTCCTCAGGAAGTGAGAACGCTACCGCGAGACCACGAGCAGCGGACGGAACGTAAATGACTGTCGATATTATTATCGTGTAATACAACGAAAACTCTGTATGAAAGTTACAGAAGAATTAGATGTTAGCACCAGAAATGAAATGATCGTATGGACTTTGTTGGCCGGGAGGCCCCATTGGGGGAAGTTCGTCCGCCGTATTGCAAGTTTTTTTTAGTTGACGCCACTTCGGCAACTTTGCGCGTCAGTGGTGATTAAATAATGAAGAAAGGCACACAACGACCAGTCATCACGAGGTGGAGAAAATCACCGACCCCGCCAGGAATCGAACCAGGGACCCCGTGCGCGGGAAGCGAGAACGCTACCGCAAGACCACGAGCTGCGGAAGACGTCAGCACTGATAAGTATGTATTCATTTTCGCAGTGTATGTGTGGTATTTTAATAGCACAGGAAGGCTCTGAAGAAGTTAATTGAATAATGAAATAAATATCGTATACATACTAGGATATTTGGTTCATTTTCACGGAAATATGCTACAAATTTATCTCTGGTTACATAAGAAGCAGTAACACTTTTACACAGTCCAACAAAAAGCACGCAGAAAACATGGTAGGACGTCAATACAGCTCCTTGCACGTCCACATAATCGACGTGTATAGGAAGATCAGAGTTGAAAGTCCTTGAAACAGGTAGAACGGTCACCAGAATGGACTAGTGTTGTTCGTGTTTAGTGTTATTACCAGGACAGGTAGGGTACATAGGGAGGTGTGGCCAGGTGCTCGACTGCACGGGAACATGAAGGCAGGCATACTCGGGTTATCCTTCAGATTGACGACGTTTGACCAACACAAGGATGGATCGCCAATTTGTGCACCAAAAGTATCGTGACACCTTACATTTGCAGCCTGCCATTCATTCCGTACCATTGGACGGCGACTAGCAGCACCCAGTCTAGGGAATTAACGTCTCAGTAGAAATGCCTGCGTTTGGAATGATGGCGTGACCGAGGAGCATGGACTGCTGATGAACGGCGTTCCATAGTGTTCAGCGAACAACCATAGTTCAGCACTACCAATTCCGACCGTCGTCGCCGAATGTGGTGGAGACATGGTGAGAGGTCCACTTTTTCCAGTGTTTTGCAGAGGCACAATGATTTTACTTCTGACGTCATGATGTGGGTGTCATCGGATATGACTTCAGGTCCCGATTGGTAGTGACTGAGGGAACACTAACGGCATAACAGTACATCTCACACATGTGTTACATCACATGCGATAGTGTCGTGATGCTATTTTCCAACACGACAACGCTCGTCCACACAAGGCACATATCTTTACGAACTATCGGCGTGATGGTGAGGTATTCCTGTGGTCAGCAAGACCCACAGGCTTATTCAGTCTGGGACAATCTCGCAATCTTCGACGTCAACTCCGTCCCAGTGCCAATATCGAGGATCAGGGACCAGTTACGACAGTTGTATATCAGCTTGCCTCAGGAGATGACTCAACGTCTTTGTGATATCCTTCCCAATCGAATCAGTGCAAGCTTCAATCCAAAGCCATAAGTGGGCTTGTACTGCCACGGTTTTCGTAAATTTGACTGAAATAACATCACAGACGCTCTCAGCTACGTAAGTTTTCATCTCACATTTCTCCCCTTCTTACTGCTTAACTTTTTACCCGGCAGAGTATTTGCACCTAGCGAAGCATGTCTGATGGAATCTTCAACACTTTTAGTTCATGCTTGACTTTGTAATCGTGCAGCAAGTCATTCACCTTTTTTATCGATGGCAGTATTACACAGAAGCGCTAAAGAAACTGGTTTAGGCATGCGTATTCAAATACAGAGATATGTAAACAGGCAGAATACGGCACTGCGGTCGGAAACGCTTATATAAGACAAAAAGTGTCTGGTGTAGTTGTTAGATCTGTTATTGCTGCTGTAATGGCAGATTATCAAGATCTGAGTGAGTTTGAACGTGATGTTATAATCGACGCACGACCGATGGGACACGGCATCTCCGAGGTAGCAATGAAGTGGGGACTTCCCCGTACGACCATTTCACGCGTGTACCGTGAATGTCAGGAATCCGATAAAGCATCAAGTCTTCGACATCACTGCGGCCGGAAAAATATCCTGTAAGAACGGGACCAACGACGACTGAAGAGAATCGTCCAGTGTGACAGAAGTGCAACCCTTCTGCAAATTTCTGCCAATGCCGGGCCGTCAACAAGCGTCAACGTGCGAATCATTCAAGGAAACATCATCAATATGGAGTTCCGGAGCCGAAGGCCCACTCGTGTACCCATAACCGACTGCATGACACAAAGCTTTCAGCCTTGCCTGGCCACAAAAAGACCGACATTGAACTGTTGATGACCGGTTGGACGAGTCTCGTTTCAAATTATATCAAGCGGATGGACGTGTTCGAGTATGGAGATAAGCTCATGAATCTGTTGACACAGCATGTCAGCAGGGGACTGTTCAAGCTGTAGGAGGCTCTGTAATGGTGTGGATAATGTGCAGTTGGAGTGATATGGGACCCCTGATACGTCTAGATACGACTCTGACAGGTGACACGTACGTAAGTATCCTGACATCACCTGCATCTATTCAAGTCCATTGTGCATTCCGAGGACTTGGGCAATTCCAGAAGGGCAATGTGACACCCCACACGTCAAGGATTGCTACGGAGTGGCTCCAGGAACATTCTGCTGAGTTTAAACACTTCCGCTGGGCACCAAACTCCCCAGAAATGAACATTATTGAGCATATCTGCGATGCCTTGCAACGTGCTGTTCACAAAAGATCTCCACCCCCTCGCACTCTTACGGATTTATGGACAGCCCTGCAGGTTTCAAGATGTCAATTCCCTACATTAGCCGAGTCCATACCACGTCGTGTTGCGGCACTTCTACGTGCTTGTGGGGCCTCTACACGATATTAGGCAAGTGTTCGTTTCTTTGGCTCTTCAGTGTATGTAAGCATCAAACACAATGAGTAATACTATCAGCGTAATCGGGTTTGACCTCAGTACATGTCTGAAAGGCTCGCCACTTGTTGGTCATGACACCGAAGGTGCCCCCAATAGCTTCCGCAGCTTTTAAAGTCGCTTATTGGATATTATTTCTGATGGTCCATCTTCTGATGCAGAAAGTAGACTCATTAGCTATATCAGTGCTTGGCCACACTGGTATGCACTTCCCACAAAGGTGCCTACCTCTATTTTTGGTTCTGATGGGAACCCATACACAGCAGTCCATTTTCGTTGACATACTGCTAATATGGTGGTCAAAACGTTTTCGCCGGTCGAATGTCACCAACATAGAATGTGATATAGTGTGTTCACCTCTACATGATGACGCTCTGTTTGACGGGAGCGTTCTCGACCATATTTATCACATTTAGGACATAAGCTGTTCTTGTGGATAATCTATTCCATAGGTCTGAACATGATCACTGGGTCTTACTGTAATATCTTATGCATATGATGACTTGTTTCCAATCTCCGCCTGAAGATGCAGTTGTAAAAGCTGTGAAACCTTAGTGCCTAACAATAAAAGGATATTTAGAGCTGAAGCAGTTTTATTTCTGAACATGATTCATTGTAGCTGCGGTTGTCCACACTACAAAGTTTTTTGCTTATTAGATGTGTGTGAAGAGGATACGCTTCGTCTTCCTAACGAATATTGCAAAATTTCAATTTTCGATCCTGGCGATGTGGCAATCTTTGGACTGCTTAGCCCATCTCTTTCAAGTTGTGTGACAGTCGCGCTAAGTCGCTTACAGTGGACGATCCCAGTAGCTTATAGTCGTACAACTCAGGTGGCCAGCAGTCGTGTGTTCCAGTAGTCACTTGTTGTTGCATCCAGTAGATGGACAGACTTAAGACTGTTTGCTGTTGTGTACACGGAAGTACTGTCGTTGGACCATCAAGAAGAACTGCAGAGGGACTTGAAGCAAATTTTTACTTCGTGTGATAATGGATAAATGTAACACACTGCCTATACAAAAAGGAGAAACTCTGTAGTATCCGAGAGCCGGCCGTGGTGGCCGAGCGCTTCTAGGCGCTTCTGTCTGGCATCACGCGGCTGCTGCGGTCGCAGGTGCGAATCCTGCCTCGGGCATGGATGTGTGTGATGTCCTTAGGTTAATTAGGTTTAATTAGTTGTAAGTCTAGGGGACTGATGACCTCAGATTTTATGTCCCATAGCGCTTAGAGCCATTTGAAATTGAAGCATCCGATTACATTAATAGTGAACATACTGAACATATAAAGTAGCTGTAGCGGTAATGCTAAGGAGCGATTTGAAGTGGGAATGTTTTATAAATACTGGTGCATCTTGGAAGAATGGTATCAGACGCAGATAACCTGCTCCATGAGCTGAACAGCCTACGCAAGGTCTTCAGTAACAACGGCTATAACGTCCAGTAAATAAATGAAATGATTTCATGCAAGACTCACAACAAGACTACGAACGAGGAGCAGGCAATATAAGCCACCTGCTGAAACGCACTAAGATCAACTCGATCTTGAGGCCTCCGAGGAAAATCCTTTAATTACTGAGACGAGTTAAAGACGCAGCAGGTCTCAGAACACCTGTGGTCTACAGGAGACCTTGCAAGTGTGGCCAGTCTCATGTGTGACAAGCAGTAAGCACTGTGGAACAACGCAGAAAGGAGCATGTGAGGTTCTATCGCCTACGCTACCCAGAGAAATATGCTTTAGCTCAGCATGCTTTAGCAAACGGACACCGGATAAAATTTGACGTAACATCGTCATGGCTCGCACAAACGGCTTCTGGGAGTTTTTAATTAAAGAAGCCATTGAAATAAAAACAACACCTTAAATAGAGACTTTGGCCTACAGCTCAGCACGGCAAGGGATCCAGCGATCGTGCAGTTGAAGCGGGCGCATCGAACGCCGAGTGAACGTATGCCCGTATATAGCAACGTTGCAGACACCAGTACCAGTACCAGCAGCCGCCAGGCAATAATATCACTTGAGAATGGCCAAGGAGTACTTGGCCGAAAGCTCGTGAAATTTTAATTATTCGACGCGGTTGTAAACCCGAGAACTTTTTACTGTTACCGCCGCAAGACTCGGCATTCTTATATATACATTTATTATGTTTGTGGGTGTAAACGGTACTTGCATCAAAAGTAATTGCTTTGGTTACAAAAAAGCACTGAAATAACGCCATCACCTAGTTTTTACTACACTACTGGCCATTAAAATTTGTACACCAGTAAGAAATGCAGATGACAAACGGGTTTTCATTGGACAAATATATTATACTAGAACCGACATGTGATTACATTTTCTCGCAATTTTGGTGCATAGATCCTGAGAAAACAGTACCCAGAACAACCACCTCTGGCCGTCATTACGGCCTTGATACGCCTGCTTCAAAAAATGGCTCTGAGCACTATGGGACCTAACATCTGAGGTCATCAGACCCCTAAAATTTAGAACTTCTTAAACCCAACTAACCTAAGGACAGCACACACATCCATGCCCAAGGGAGGATTCGAACCTGCGACCGTAACGGTCGCGCGGTTGCAGACTGAAGCGCCTAGAACCGCTCGGTCACACCGGCCGGCAATACGCCTGCGTATTGAGTTAAACGCAGCTTGGATGGCATGTACAGGTACAGCTGCCCATGCGGCTTCAACACGATAC
Organism: Schistocerca americana; assembly: GCF_021461395.2. Lineage (NCBI taxonomy): Eukaryota > Metazoa > Arthropoda > Insecta > Orthoptera > Acrididae > Schistocerca > Schistocerca americana. The sequence continues at coordinate 859,310,573 of NC_060120.1, forward strand.
CACAGTTCATCAAGAGTAGTGACTGGCGTATTGTGACGAGCCAGTTGCTCGGCCACCATTGGCCAGACGTTTTCAATTGGTGAGAGATCTGGAGAATGTGCCGGCCAGGGCAGCAGTCGAACATTTTCTGTATCCAGAAAGGCCCGTACAGAACCTGCAACGTGCGGTCGTGCATTATCCTACTGAAATGTAGGGTTTCGCAGGGATCGAATGAAGGGTAGAGCCACGAGTCGTAACACATCTGAAATGTAGCGTGCACTGTTCAAAGTGCTGTCAATGTGAACAAGAGGTGACCGAGACGTGTACCCAATGGCACCCCATACCATCACGCCGGGTGATACTCTAGTATGGCTATAATGAATACACGCTTCCACCGTATGTTCACCCCGATGTCGCCAAACACGGATGCAACCATCATGAAGCTGTAAATAGAACCTGGATTCATCCGAAAAAATGACGTTTTGCCATTCGTGCACCCAGGTTCGTCGTTGAGTACACCATCGCAGGCGCTCCTGTCTGTGATGCAGCTTCAAGGGTAACCGCAGCCATGGTCTCCGAGCTGCTGCAAACGTCGTCGATCTGTTCGTGCAGATGATTGTTGTCTTGCAAACGTCCCCATCTGTTGATTCAGGGACCGAGACGTGGCTGCACGATCCGTTACAGCCATGCGGATAAGATGCCTGTCATCTCGACTGCTAGTGATACGAGGCCGTTGGGATCCAGCACGGCGTTCCGTATTACCCTCCTGAACCCACCGATTCCATATTCTGCTAACAGTCATTGGATCTCGACGAATGCGAGCAGCAATGTCGCGATACGATAAACCGCAATCGCGATAGGCTACAATCCGACCTTTATCAAAGTCGGAAACGTGATGGTACGCATTTCTCCTCCTTACACGAGGCATGACAAAAACATTTCACCAGGCAACGCCGGTCAACTGCTGTTTGTGTATGAGAAATCGCTTGGAAACTTTCCTCATGTCAGCACGTTGTAGGTGTCGCCGCCGGCGGCAACCCTGTGTGAATGCTCTGAAAAGCTAATCATTTGCATATCACAGCATCTTCTTTCTGTCGGTTAAATTTCGCGTCTGTATCACGTCAACTTCGTGGTGTAGCAGTTTTAATGGCCAGTAGTGTACTTATAAACTCTAATTTATATTCAGTAAGAACATGAAATACACAATGGACAACCAATGAATGATGTGCAATTCTAATTAAGTGAAAAACAAACAGAAAAACAGGAAACAAAGAGAAGTCGTCGGTTCTCAGTTTTCTCTTACACGTGAAGTTACGTTTCTTTCCATACCAATGCTACCAACATTACTGCCAATCATGCCATTTACTACGTCATTTGTGTAGTTACCAAACTATCGAAACGTAGTCGTGGTAGGATGCTACTCTACCCGTGTCTGTTAATTCTACCTCTACAGATTCCAGTTTCGTAAAAAAATCCGGGTTTGTTCAGCGTAGAACTGTGAGGTTTGTAATAAAAGATCCCGATTTTGTCTAGAAAAAACTCGGCGGTCCTGACTGTTGACAGACATCCGGCTGTGGCGATTGTTCCAGGTATCCGCGTCTCCTCGCTTCCAATCACATCTCCAGTTTTGACGCCATTCCGTTTCTATCTCTTGTTCCGATGGAAGTGATTTTCGCCGTTAGGGAAGTTCTCCGGTTGGCGAATAAAGCGGGTTTTCGTATTTCTCCGCCCGCGGGCGGCGCAGCCCATTTGTCTCGGCAGCGGGGGCGTGTCCGCCTCCTCGCCCCAGATATTTCCCATTTATCCAGAAATCTTGCCCTCGCCTTCTTCCCTCGCGCCCGGGAAAATCCACTTTCCCGTCCCCGCGCCTGGGCCGGCGCCTTGCATTACCGAGTAAATTCCCTCCTTTATTTTATCCGGCTGCGGCTGCGCCCGCCCCCGCAACAATTCAGACGGCGCGGTGCTTTGCACGCTGCTTAGCCGCGGCTCGCTTGTCATTTAGGCGGCCGCGACTGAGGCTGTGCGCCGATGGGATTTGACAGCGCCGCCGCGTCTCGCATTTCTTTTGTCATTTAGCCGATAATTGAAAAACGCCGCGCCGCGAGGCGAGGCCCGGAGCCGCCTGCGCTCTCTACTGCCAGCGCCTTCCAGAACCCTCCTTCTCTCCGCTGTTGCCGAGCGTCTCTTCCGACTCGCGTGCGAATACCGAGGTCAAACCGGTAGACTAAGTATGTAATTCCCGCGTACCTCATGATGTTTCCGGGTTATCGGCGTCTGTCTGCACCAGTATCTCTACTTCTTACAAGGGGTACTTTTCTTGATACTTCGAAAAGCGCAGTATCTGGACATAAATTTCCTAAATCAGTATGCGGCAGTTATATACAGGGTGTCCCAGCTATCTTGTCCACCCAAAATATCTCTGGAACAATAACAGCTATTGGAAAACGACTTTCACCGGTATCAATGTAGGGCTGGAGCCCATGAATGTACATATTTGGAAACATTCCAAAACGAAAGCATATGTGTTTTTTAACACAAACTTATGTTTTTTTAAATGGACCTCCTATATTTTTTCTTCAGCAATCCATAGCATGACAAAGCACATACACAATGGCGTTGATTGCATCGCAATATTCCAATTACTTCCCGAGATATTAAGACGCAAAGTTGAAACACCCGACATGCGCTGCTAGCGCACGTCCTGAGGCTCAGGCGTGAACCCCATGCTGCCCGTAATCGCGATGTGATTGACATGCGTAATCACACTTCCATACTTATCAAGAGGTCCGAAACGAATAATACGGTCTGCTGCCATCCTGCATTAACGTCGTACATTCCAGCAGGTATTTATCCCATAGGCTAGGGGTGATGCGGTTCTGTAGCATATCTGTGTACCGCAACGTTAGTCACGAAGTAAACTTCGCTTATCGTTAATCCGTTACTAAAAAGGTAATGCCGTTCAACGTTAAAACTTTACTTTACTGTAGATCTAGCGCAAGTGACAGTTAATCATTCACTAAAAGTTTTACCGTTGTTTAGGTAAAAATGTTTTGATTTGGGAAGTTCAGGTAGGACATAGAAGATGAATGTAAACATGTTTAACCAATTAGTTTTATTGTCACATAATTATCAATGTTATGTTTATCTAATGCGTTAAATGACAAATTGTTGCAAACAAATGTTTCTTAACATCACTGGGTAAAATGGCCCTTTGTAGAAACTTCCACTGTGATACCAGCACTACATACTAAACATAGCGTTCACATCTCATGCTCAAAGTGATGCCCATTGGCTTGCATACATAGGGTCACTCTGCGAATGAAGGATGCCCTACTTCGTGCTACTGTTTCCTCTTTGATGGCTGTACAAGCATCAATAATGCGTTGCTTCATGTCCTCTGGTGTTGTTGGTTCATGTTGGTAAACAGCATCCTTCACTGCTACCCAAAGAAAATAATCCAGCGGTGTAAGGTCCGGAGATCGGGCAGGCCACCTAAATGGGCCACCTCGTCCAATCCACCTACCAGGGAACTTACGGTTCAGAAGTCGTCGTTCTCGTAAGGCGTTATGTGCAGGGCATCCGTCATGCTGATACCAAATGACCATTCTCCGGTTCAGAGGTACGGTGTCCAAGAGAACAGGAAGATTGTGTCGTATAAATCTGGAGTATTGTCTGCCGTTTTGGATGCCATTTATAAAGAAAGGTCCGATAATGGTATCTCCAATAATCCCACACCAAACATTAACTTTCCACGGACGTTGATGCTCTACCTGACGGAGCCATTTTGGATTGTCTGCGGACCAATAATGCATATTCCTCATATTGACAATTCCTTTGTTGGAGAATGATACCTCGTCGGTAAAGAGAACATCTGCAAAAAAATTTGGATTAGTCAAAAGTTTTGCTGAGCCCACCGACAAAATGTTACCCTATTGCGGAAGTCATTTCCATGAAGATCCTGATGTAAATGAACATGGTAAGGATGAAATTTATGACGTTTAAGAATACGCTGTGCACTTGATTTCGACACACCAACTTCACGTTCAATTTGACGTGTGCTGATTTGAGGATTCACAGCTATGGTAGCGAGCACAGCAACTTCAGCACGTTCATCTGTGCGTGTTCTAGGACGATGTCGAGGTCTTGGATTTAAGCTTCCCGTTTCACGTAGACGAGATGTGAGACGACCAAACATCCGGCGCGAAGGCGATGGCTTGTCAGGGAATCGTCTTCTGTACAGTCGTTCTGCCTGAACAGCATTTCGTCCACCTATAACAAGGTACAGTACAGGTATGTAGAGTAGGGTAGAAAACAGACATATTAACTTAATAATCATAATGTTCGCTAACAGTACTATCAACAAACAAGCAATCTCAAAAATGGCTCTGAGCACTATGGGACTTAACATCTATGGTCATCAGTCCCCTAGAACTTAGAACTACTTAAACCTAACTAACCTAAGAACATCACACAACACCCAGCCATCACGAGGCAGAGAAAATCCCTGACCCCGCCGGGAATCGAACCCGGGAACCCGGGCCTGGGAAGCGAGAACGCTACCGCACGACCACGAGATGCGGGCCAAGCAATCTCATAACGTATTTCCCGTCAACGTACATTCTCCATAGATCAGCAGCATTTCTACCACATCTTCATGTGTGTACATTATACTGTACGGTATAAGTTCCACAACACAACGTTTATTCACAATGTGTACTACCTCCGTGCCGTCACTAGATTACTCTGATGCTCGACTACACTGGCAAGCGGTGTACTGCACGCCAAAGCAACAACAAATTGGATGCTCGGAGGGTAGTGGAGTACAGGAGTTTGCATGGGTCGCAAATCATAAACAAGGCGAAGGGGGAACTGTGGCAGTAGTGGGAACTACATTGGACACTTGACTAGGTAGAGCCCAGCCCTGCGCGACAGGCACAATGGGTCATATAAAGCATTACATAAACCTTATTTTGGGTGTGCAGGATAAATAAGACAACCTGACGGGTGTACACCGATCGGTACTGGCTCATATTGTGTACGTAGATACGTAAAACGTGCAAGAGGGAAACCATTATGTGCTTATGAGACTTGATGGCAGCAGACCGTATTATTCGCTTCGGACCTCTTGATAAGTATGGAGGTGTGATTACACATGTCAATCACATCGCGATTACGGGCAGCATGGGGTTCATGCCTGAGCCTCAGGACGTGCGCTAGCAGCGCATGTCTGGCGTTTCAAGCGTCAATTTCGCGTCTCAATATCTCGGGATGTAACGGAAATATTGCGATGCAATCAACGCCATTGTGTATGTGCTTTGTCATGCTATGGATTGCTGAAGAAAAAATATAGGAGGTCCATTTAAAAAAACATAGGTTTGTGTTAAAAAACACATATGCTTTCGTTTTAGAATGTTTCCAAATATGTACATTCATGGGCCCCAGCCCTACATTTATTCCGGTCAAGGTCGTTTTCCAATAGCTGTTATTGTTCCAGAGATATTTTGGGTGGACAAGATAGCTGGGACACCCTGTATACTGTATATGAAACTCAAAAATCACTTCTGTAGATTAGAATATTTCCGAGTGCTGTGAAGAAGAAATATTTTAAAACTTGAAGATGTAGTTACTGGTAGCGGAGTGCATAGCGTCAGACTTCTATTCGTGAAGACAGTTTTTCGAATCTCGCTACTTACAACTACTTGTTGTTTAATTAATTAACGAAAGGAAACTTGAATTGACAAGTAAAAAATCAAATTTTAATAAATATAAAATCTTTTATTTCTATTTCTTGGACCAAACAATGTTACGCAATTGCTAGATATAGGGTGTTTATATTATAAAGTGCAGCTGCTCATGGAGGTTCAGTATTCGCTGCAATTATCGTATAGCAGTGAAACTTCGGAAATTGCTACCGTGTTAAAGCGAAACCGATTTGTGCTGGAAAAAAAATTAGTTCCAATTGTAGCCAACAGGTGCAAATCTGGCGCTATACAGCATCTGGTTGACGTCTCCAGTGCTCTTGTTGCACAAATTTTGTTCACGGCGGTTAATAATAAAACCAACATTATGCCTTTCTCACTTGTTTGATATTTTCTGCCCACATCCTGTTCATAATCCATTACATACGGAAAAGTTTCTGAACATCGTTCTTCCACTCATAATGCCGGATTTGCAGCTGGTGGTCAAAGTTGGAACTATACTTTTCCATCGTAAATCTGTTCCGCATTAGCGCATTAGAATACCTTCCGAGTTTCGCTGCCAAACGATACTTACAGCCCACAATGGACCTCTGTGAGTAGCTGCAGTTTAATTATTTCCACCCAGTATGTATAGGAAGTGAATATTCATAATACTCTGGGGACGAGGCGGCTTGTGAAAATTTTAAAAATGTTCTACAATATGACGAAAATAAACGATTGTGTTCCAGTATGTAGTCATGATAGACGTTTTAAATGTAAGCCTAGGTTTCTGTGGCCATTGTGACCGTCAATAAAATTCTTCGCATGTGACCACACTTCTGCAGTGTTTCGAGCACTATTGCAAACGGCCTTCCTGAGGATGCTTTGATTACTGCTGAACAGTAAAAACATTATTTCTTATATAGTTATGGAATAAGCTATGTTCGTAAATTGATAGGGTGTTTAGGATGATGAGGAGAAGTGTTAGACGTCCTTTGTTAGTGTTTGGTTTATTTATTATCATCGGTGGGAACAGATGTCATTGCTTGGTACTTACTGGAGGACTTTGTTGACAGTGACATCAAGTATGTTGTTTATATGTGTATGTTTTCCGTTAGAATTTTTATTAATATATTAATAATATGGCCTAGATTTCTCACCCTCCCCCCCCCCCCCCCCCCCCCCTCTGTACCCAGTGCATCACTGTTGCCCAATAACAGACTGCAATGCGAACATCACACCTGCAGATACAACATACATTCTCATACTAAATTTCCTCATATACTCACTGTTTTTGCCACCACCTTCAGCCTTTTGACTCACAAGTGTAGTAATCGTAACTCAACTGGATATATAACATTATGTGATCAAAAGTATCCGGACACCCCCAGCAACATACGTTTTTCATATTGGGTCCATTGTGCTGCCACCTATTGCCAGGTACTCCATATCGGCGACCGCACTAGCCATTAGACATCGTGAGAGAGCAGACTGGGGTACTCCACCGATCTCACGGACTTCGAATGTGGTCAGGTGATTGGGTGTCACTTGTGCCATATGTCTGTATGTGAGATTTCCATACTCCTAAACATCCCTAGGTCCACTGTTTCTGATGTTATAGTGAAGTGGAAACGTAAAGGGACATGTACAGCACAAAAGTGTGTAAGGTGACAGAATAAACGAAGGTTAATATCGCACCTTACATAAGAGGTTTATACATCGTAACAGGAAGGTGAATTTGACACCTAACTTACTTCGGCAGTAATGAGCAGGTTTGCCTATAAGTACGTAATGCAAAAGGGATGACACTCAATCGACAGTATTAACACACCACACTTATATAATGCATGTCAATGAGCAGAAGGTGTAACAAGCAGCAAGAGGAAACGTTTTGTGTGGAAGCCAGCATGGGCAGACACAGAGGCCGCACCCTGGAATGCACTATGGAAAGCTCTTAAGGGGGGTGTCCCAAGGCGAGAGTCAGCGACCGGACAGGTGACGCATACTGCAGATCGAGTAACGGCCACCAGAAGTAGGACAGAAAGAAAAGAAAACTGCGTTTTGGAATTCCAAAAGGATACGAACAAAACCAGTGACGCAGTTGATCACGTGAACAACGAATGGTACACATATGAGTGGGCACAAAACGTCTGATTGGTTGAAACGAACTAGGAAAGAGTAAAGTGCCGAGATTTAGATGCAGTTCAATGGTAGGGCCCTTGACATTAGTAGAGAGAGTTTCCGCAAAATAAGAGGAACGCTCCTATTAGCTGAAAAAAGCCGTGACCTGGAGAAAGAAAGAACCCAGATGGGGAGAGAATGTGGCTATGAAGGTGCGTTTACACTGCCACTTGTATCGGCACATGTATGAGATACATGTATATGCGACTTTGCGACATGTATCGCGACTTGTATGAGTTGACAAGTATCAACCTCATACATGCATGAGCGTGCGTTTACACTGGTTGATATGTATCACTGTGCGATAGCTTCCGACGACGATTTGGAAGTTTTCACATTTTTATGTGCTGGTACACTTGCTCTTTTGGAAGATGATGGGAAGAAAAGGCGGAGGAAGTGTAGATGGTGGCAGAGAGAGTTTCTCGCGAATTAACGCTAAAGGATGGCGCATATTTTAGAAATTATGTTAGGATGAGCATGGAGGATTTCCGCGGTTTGTTATCACTTGTGGCTCCTCTTGTGTCCAAAACCAACACAAACTTTCGGGAAGCGATTCCACCAGAGGATCAGTTGACAGTAACACTTCGTTTTTTGGCCATTGGGGATTCCTCTTGAAACGAAGATTTCATTACAAAACATTTGCATTGTCGCGCGATTGCTAATGCCAACGTCTCACACACGATTGTCGGCATCCGTTGTCAACATTATCACGCGAGGCCGCCGGAATAATAGCAAAAAATTGATATACGTGCCAGATGCATGAAAAAATTATAGAATGTATTACATACTCTGATATATATAAAACTTTTACCTTCACTTCTTGGCATAAAACTTGCACAATAGCCACGCAAACACGAAGAATAATGTTGCATATGGCACTTTTTGATGTTCTATGCAGATACATTAACGTCGAAACGATAGACGGCACCTCCAAAACTCAAACAGCCGCGAAAGAGCTGGTACTACGCATGCGCTAATCGTCAAAATAAGCGCAGGCGACAAGAGGACAGGAAATGCTAGTGCTGCGCATGCGCGAGTTCTTCAAATGTCGCTCATACATGTCGCGTATATGGCCAAAAAGCGATATACAATATGTATACGCGACATTTACGAGCTCGAGGGTCCGCATACAAGTTCCGTGAATTTTTGTATGAGGTGATGTATCGCGCTCATACATGTCGCGATACATGTATCCCAGTGTAAACGTACCTTGAGAGAGAGAGAGACAGCGTAATTTTAGTGAACTCTTCCCTGAACTGGCGTTAAGTGCAGAGTGTAGTGCATAACGCCCTGTATAACGGAGAGGAGAAATGTGAGTGAACGCTGCGTTCACTGCGGCTGACATTCAGCTAGATATTAGCTGTAGCTTCGTTGAGCTCCCACTGTGAAGAAACAAACCAGCCAGTTAGGTAATTGTCCTAGCAAGGACTGAGAGGGCATTTTAATATGGATGCTACTCCAGCCATGCGAGTGCATATCACCATATTCCAATACTAGGGAAGAGTGCATGTTTTCTTACATCATGAGAAACATAGGGAGAATTTCTGCTGAACAAAATCAGCAAAGGCTTAATTAGATTTTATAGGAATTTCAGTGGGCGACAGCTGCCATGCAGATGATAGCTCATCGCAGCTAAGGTAAATACCGCACGCAGAGGCGTAAACTTGTTGGTTCACCAGCTTGCGTCCACTGTAAACTCGAGCGACCTTAGGTAATTTTTTGCTCAACTTGTCATATAACTAACCATCCTCCGTAGACTTGATTGTCAACCTAAATAGTACCAAACTTTGAACCAGAATCGGATGATTCTGGCCGACATGATGACGTAGTTGTAAGAATAATTTTGTAAAGAAACTTCTAGTAGAAAGATACCATTGTTGTGTTTAGTATTATTTCACTTTCTGAGGACGAGATGAGTTTGTTTGTCAACTGTTGTAACATTGTCACATTGTAAACTGTGTAAATGGGTGTATTTCTATGATAAGTTTGCAACATTAAACGAAAGTGGTCTAGGAGACGCCGGCACGGTAGCTCAGCGTCTGCGGTCAGAGGGTTAGCTGCCCTCTGTAATAAAAAAAACTGAGTGAATGGATCAATAACGAACTTCAACGGGCGTCAGGTGACGTCCCCCAGGAACAACTGAAACGAACAATAACGAACAAAATGAGATTAAAAAAAAAAGTGGTAGCGTCTTTGATTCATAATCAAAACGTCTTCGGTCCCGGGTTCGATCTCCGCCACTGCCTAAATTTTGATAAATAATCAGCATTGGCGGCCGAAGACTTCCGGCATAAGAAGTCAGCCTCATTCTGCCAACGGCCTTGTCAAAGAGGGCGGAGGAGCGGATAGAGGTTCAGGGCACTCTCTTGTCCTAGGGGTGGGAAATTGTCCCTAAAGGCGGAAGAATCAGCAATGATCAACGACATGAGGATGCAGATGGCAATGGAAACCACTGCATTAAAGACACGTAACGTGTATCCACAGGACATATGGCCTGTAATTGAAGAAGTGTCTTGATGATCTCTCCATTGGCAAAAGATACCGGAATAGTCCCCCATTCGGATCTCCGGGAGGGGACTGCCAAGGGGGAGGTTACCATGAGAAAAAGATTGAATAATCAACGAAAGGATAATGTTCTACGAGTCGGGGCGTCGAATGTCAGAAGCTTGAACGTGGTAGGGAAACTAGAAAATAGAAAGTGTATGAGCATATTGAAAGGTTAATGCAGTATGTAAAGGGGGACGAAAATCTAATAGTCATGGGCGACTGGAATGCAACGGTAGGGGAAGGAGTAGAAGAAAAGGTTACAGGAGAATATGGGCTTGGGACAAGGAATGAAAGAGGAGAAAGACTAATTGAGTTCTGTAACAAGTTTCAGCTAGTAATAGCGAATACCCTGTTCAAGAATCACAAGAGAAGGAGGTATACTTGGAAAAGGCCGGGAGGTACGGGAAGATTTCAATTACATTACATCATGGTCAGACAGAGATTCCGAAATCAGATACTGGATTGTAAGGCGTACCCAGGAGCAGATATAGACCCAGAGCACAATATAGTAGTGATGAAGAGTAAGCTGAAGTTCAAGACATTGGTCAGGAAGAATCAATACGCAAAGAAGTGGGATACGGATGTACTAAGGAATGACGAGATACGTTTGAAGTTATCCAACGCTGTAGATACAGCAATAAGGAATAGCGCAGTAGGTAGTACAGTTGAAGAGGAATGGACATCTCTAAAAAGGGACATCACAGAAGTTGGGAAGGACAGACTCAACATACAGGAAAGTCAAATCAACCTTTGGTGACATTAAAAGCAACGGTGGTAACATTAAGAGTGCAACGGGAATTCCACTGTTAAATGCAGAGGAGAGAGCAGATAGGTGGAAAGAATACATTGAAAGCCTCTATGATGGTGAAGATTTGTCTGATGTGATAGAAGAAGAAACAGGAGTCGATTTAGAAGAGATAGGGGACCCAGTATTAGAATCGGAATTTAAAAGAGCTTTGGAGGACTTACGGTCAAATAAGGCACAAGGGATAGATAACATTCCATCAGAATTTCTAAAATCATTGGGGGAAGTGGCAACAAAACGACTATTCACGTTGGTGTGTATAATATATGAGTCTGGCGACATACCATCTGACTTTCGGAAAAGCATCATCCACACAATTCCGAAGACGGCAAGAGCTGACAAGTGCGAGAATTATCGCACAATCAGCTTAACAGCTCATGCATCGAAGCTGCTTACAAGAATAATATACAGAAGAATGGAAAAGAAAATTGAGAATGCGCTAGGTGACGATCAGTTTGGCTTTAGGAAAAGTAAAGGGACGAGAGAGGCAATTCTGACGTTACGGCTAATAATGGAAGCAAGGCTAAAGAAAAATCAAGACACTTTCAGAGGATTTGTCGACCTGAAAAAACGTTCGAGAATATAAAATGGTGCAATCTGTTCGAGATTCTGAAAAAAGTAGGGGTAAGCTATAGGGAGAGAAAGGTCATACACAACATGTTCAATAACCAAGAGGGAATAATAAGAGTGGACGATCAGGAACGAAGTGCTCGTGTTAAGAAGGGTGTAAGACAAGGCTGTAGCCTTTCGCCCCTACTCTTCAATCTGTACATCGAGGAAGCAATGATGGAAATAAAAGAAAGGTTCAGGAGTGGAATTAAAATACAAGGTGAAAGGATATCAATGATACGATTCGCTGATGACATTGCTATCCTGAGCGAAAGCGAAGAAGAATTAAATGATCTGCTGAACGGAATGAACAGTCTAATGAGTACACAGTATGGTTTGAGAGTAAATTGGAGAAAGACGAAGGTAATGAGAAGTAGTAGAAATGAGAACAGCGAGAAACTTAACATTAGGATTGATGGTCACGAAGTCAAGGAATTCTGCTACCTAGGCAGTAAAATAACCAATGACTGACGGAGCAAGGAGGACATCAAAGCAGACTCGCTATGGCAAAAAAGACATTTCTGGCCAAGAGAAGTCTACTAATATCAAATACCGGCCTTAATTTGAGGAAGAAATTTCTGAGGATGTACGTCTGGAGTACAGCATTGTATGGTAGTGAAACATGGACTGTGGGAAAACCGGAAGAGAAGAGAATCGAAGCATTTGAGATGTGGTGCTATAGACGAATGTTGAAAATTAGGTGGACTGATAAGGTAAGGAATGAGGAGGTTCTACGCAGAATCGGAGAGGAAAGGAATATGCGAAAAACACTGATAAGGAGAAGGGACAGGATGATAGGACATCTACTAAGACATGAGGGAATGACTTCCATGGTACTAGAGAGAGCTGTAGAGGGCAAAAACTGTAGAGGAAGACAGAGATTGGAATACGTCAAGCAAATTGAGGACGTAGGTTGCAAGTGCTGCTCTGAGATGAAGAGGTTAGTACAGGAAAGGAATTCGTGGCGGGCCGCATCAAACCAGTCAGTAGACTGACGACAAAAAAAAAAAAAAAAATTTACAGCTTACACAGATTTTCTTGCTCAGGCACGAACATTACAGAATGGCGGCCCTGCCAGTATGGCAATTGGTCTGCCTGGATAGCAATTAGTCAAGCTAGAAACGAAAATCGAAATTTTTGAATTGAAAAAAAATTTTTTTTCTTTTGATGTTTTTGAGACAAGGTTACCTAATGTATGTGTATGCATAGTGGTCAGAATGCAGTAAATGTGTGCTCCAAAGTGTAGAAAAGTTGTTTTAATAAATAAGGTTTATTTTGGTGTAAAAGTAGCTTGTGCATGACCTTGCTGGTGCACGCGAAGTTATTCAGCGCGTTGTTGAGTTAGTTTTAAATTCTACAAATAATGAACGCGTTGTTAATGATGTGTACATAGTCTAAGAAACTCTATATGATATTTTGGAATCGTGTAAGATCATATAACTTGATGTTGACGAGAGCTCAGGCTCGCGCAATTCGAGAAAGACAGAGGTTGGTTAGACGATCGGAGGTGGCGGAAGAACGGAGATTATCGCAGATAGGGAAAACTGAAGATCTTAACAGGACAGAGATTGGGGTACAATAAAAAGCATCGAGTGCGAGTCACGGAACGGAACGTAGTGATAGTGGCAGAGGGGATGGTGGTAGATTCGCGATTTGTGTCACAGTCGGAGAATGCACAAAAACAAACAAATGATGGATCTAGTGGGTCAGAAGTAGAATCAGAGGACTGGCAACTGCAGTACGTTGAACCAAATATTGTGATTCTAAATCATACGGGACATGTACGGGAGTCGGTGGGACGCCACGTGAAAGACGCCAACGGCAAAATTTACATCAAATAGTGACAAGTGACGATGGCGAAGAGTCAGATAGTGTGTTCGCAATATTGAAGCACCTCACTACGGTCGTAAAGCAGACAAATGCAGGGTTAACAGACTTGAAACCAGAAACAGCGAATTTAAAAACAGCAACATATGCGAGGTTGTCGGCAACCAATGCTGCCTTAAATGGTCTCAAATGCGAAACGTTTGCTGGGTTCTAAAAAGTCCGCGAAGATCAGCAAAAACTACGAACGAAAGTTAATGAACAGTTTACTAAAATCCGGAGAGAGGAGAGAGACTCACGCGAGTTTATACAATCGTTAATCGCTGACCAGAAAAAGGTGCGTTCTGACGTTGACCAGGTGCAGGATGCAGTGTCTAATGTTAACCAAAGAGTTAACAACTTAGCGTGTAAGACGTCTGGTAAGGCGCAACAGAAAACGTGTCACGCGAGCCGCATTAAAAAGACTCGATACACGCATTTAAAACAGTCTCGAAAAATCAGAAACAGTATGAAGAGCTTCGTACAGAACTGAAACAGTGTATCGAGAGCCGTACAGAAAGTAGTAGTGAGGCAACGGAATCGGTAGTATCATCCGACATAGTGATGGACAGAAATCCGGAAGTAAACAAGTCAGTTGTGCAGTCTTCCGTAGCAGTAGCGGAAACACAAAAAAGGCAAGAGATTCCAGTCGTATATCCGCAAGAGGTTGCGTCAATGATTAAAACAGAAGCAAATGGGAAGAGAACTGTTAACACAGGTGAGTGAAGCAGATAAAGTGCGGTTACAACAAGACAATGGAGCGAGAAGCAGTAAACGTGCGCATTCCAACAGAGCGGCAGCCGACCCTCCGAAAGTCCGCGAGTGACGCGAGAACAGAGTTAGTTGCGACGACACATGTACCAATTTCTCAATTTCCAAGTGATAGTACTACAGGTTATAGACCGCAAGTCAATATGAATGAAATAGGAAGACAAAACAGTGATCCAGTAACGGGAAATTTAACCGAATCTTTCAGTCCGATACACGAGGAACGGTACGGTTTAGATAACTGCACACCACTGCGTAGATACGATACAAAATGGGACGTAAATCTGTCATCTCAGGACCCAAATATGGTAGAACGAACACGGGAAAACATGACACAGTTGAAGGGAACGGATAATGTTGAGAAAACACAAACGCTGTATGGTGGAATAGAAAAATTTGACAATGATCACTTTTTGACTGTCAGAAAATTCCAACATTACAAAGAAAGCGGGAACGGCTTACTCTCACACACGTTTATAAATCAATTCCAGATCGGTTTACCAGAGCATTGGCCACTTAGACATAAACCTGACTTCATTTGTGGACGTATGGACGGCGCAACAGCGGAAACCATGCATAGAGTAACTGCAAACTGTCAATCATATGAGCAATTTAAATCCGCATCCTTGGAGCGATATTGTTCCACGGAAACCCAAAACAGAATATAGTAGGACTTGCCACAGAAAGAGTTATTCGAAAATTCAGGAGAAAAGAAACCAGTTAGATTTTTCGAAGAAACGACAAAAAAGAATCAGTGTTTAGATAATCTATACAGTTACGGGGAACTGATACGTATGTGCACAATGAAGTTACCACTTATTGCCAGGTCAGTTGACTGACAACTCTTGTTACAACAGAGCAAAGGTCATGTCCGAATACGCTGTCAACCAAGCGAATGGCTACTCGAAAACAGAAAAGTTCACTGCGCCAAGGACACAGGCAGTGTTATGCTATGGGGGACATTCACCTCGGTTACCACTGGACCTCTGGTAATGACAGGAGGCACCGAGACAGCTTGGGACTACGTGTATATGATTTCGAACCACCTACATCCCCCTATGTTTGTTATCTTCCATGGTGACACGTCTTCCAGGATGATAACCGAGTCATAAGGCCGGAACCGTGCTATACTTGTTTGAGAAAAGTGATAGTGAACTCACTTTGATGTCTTGATCACCATTTTTGTCTGATAGGAACCCGACTGAGCACATATTGGACACCATCGTCAGCCAGTGATGTGCCCACAAGTTATTGACCCGGAATTAACAGGAATTGGGTGACCTGTGCGGAGACGTTTGTTATCTCTGAGTACTGTGTTCCAAAAGTATACCAACACGATACTGAGCAGGTGCTCGTGATGTTTTTGGTCATCAGAGTGTGCTATTCTATTTAAGAATATACGCACCGTTACTGTACCTTCCACCAGAGTTCGTAAGTGTGGTATTTTGATACGGCCCGCCACAAATTCCTTTCCTGTGCCAAGCTCTTCAGTCTTTTGTAGAACCACATCTCAAATGTTTCAGATCTCTTCTGTTTCGGTTGTCGCACAGTCCATGTTTCACTACCAAATAATGCTGTGCTCCAAACGTACATTCTCAGAAACTTCATCCCTAAATACTAGCTACCCTCTCTCGGCCAGGAATGCACTTTTTGACAGTGCTAGTCTGCGTTTTATGTCCTCCCTGCTTCGACCATCATGGGTTATTTTGCTAACTAAGTAGCAGACTTCTTCAACTTCATCTACTTCGTGATCACCAATTCTCATGTTAAGTTTCTCGCTGTTGTCATTTTTAGTTCTTCTCATACATTCATATTTCTTCGATTTCCTCTCAAACCGTACTCTGTACTCTTTAGACTGTTCATTCCATTCAGCAGATCCTGTAATTCTTCACTTTCACTGAGGACAGTAATTTCGTCGGTGAATTTTACCACTGATATCCTTTCACCTTGAATTTTAATTCCTCTCTTGAACCTTCCTTTAATTTCCGTTATTGCTGCTTCGATGCATAGTTTGAACAGTAGGGACAAAAGATTACATCCCTGTCTTGCACCCTTTTTAATTAGAATACATCTTTCTTGATCTTTCACTCTCATTATTCCCTCTTGGTTGTTGTACTTATTGTATATCATTCGTCTTTCTTTGTAGCTTACCTCTATTTATCTCGTAATTTCCAACATCTTACACCTTTTTACACTATCGAATGCTTTTCCAGGTAACCAAATCCTATGAACGTGTCTTAATTTTTTTAAATCTTGCTTCCATTATCAACAGTAAAGTCAGAATTTCCTCTCTGAAGCATTTACCTTTCCTAAAGCCAACCTGATCGTCATCCAACACAACACTCATTTTTCTTTCAAATTCTTTTGTATAGTATTCTTGCTAGCTACTTAGATGCATGAGCTGTTAAGCTGATTGTGCGATAATTCTCGCACTTGTCGGCTCTTGCAATCTTCGGAGAAGTGTAGGTAATGTTTTCCAGGAAGTCATACGGTATATCGCCAGACTCATAAACTCTAAACACCAACGCGAATAAGATTGTTGTTAACACCACCTACAATGATTTTAGCAATTATGATGAAGTGATACCTATCCCTTCTGCCTTATTTGATCTCACGTCGTCAAAAACTCTTTTAAATTTTGGTCCTCATACTAGATCCCCTATTTCGTCCCTATCGATTCCTGTTTATTCTTCTATCACGTCATCAGACAAGTCTTCGCTCACGTAGAGGTCTTCAGTGTACTCTTTCCACCTACCTGCTTTGTATTTAACAGTAGAATTCCGATACCACTCTTAATGTTACCACCGTTGCTATTAATTTCACCGAAGGTGGTCTTGACTTTTCTATATTCTGAGCCAGTCCTTATGACAATCATTTATTTTTTGATTTCTTCACATTTTTCGTGCAGCCATTTTACCTTAGCTTCCTAGAGTTCCTTTTTATTTCGTTCCTAACTAATTTGTAATTTGTGTTCCTGATTTTCCTTGAACTTTTTTGTACTTCTTTCGTCGATCAGCTGAAGTATACTTCTGTTACCCACGGTTACTTCGCAGTTAACTTGTTTGTACTTACGTTTTTCTTTCCAACTTCTGTGTCTCTCGTCCTTCCCTCTTCTGAACTACCTACCGAGCTGTTCCTTACCGTAGTATCTATACTCTAAGAGAACTTCAAGTGTATCTCTTCATTCGTTAGTACCTTCGTATCCCACATCTTTGCACACTGATTCTTCATGACTAATCTCTTGAACTTCAACCTACTATTCATCACTACTAAATAGTGATCTGAGTCTTTTTTTTTCCTGGGTTGAACTTACAATTCAGTGTCTGATTTCGGAATCTATGCCTGATCATGATGTAATCTAACTGCAATCTTCCAGCATCTTCCGGTTTTTTCCACGTATACCTCCTCCTCTTGTGATTCTTGAACGAATATTCGTTATTACTAACTGAAATTTTTCACAGAACTCAATTAGACTTTCTCCTCTCTCATTCTCTGTCCCAAGCCCATATTCTCCTGTAATCTTTTCTTTTTCTGCTTCTCCTGCAACCGCATTTTAATGCCTCGTGAGAGATTTTCCCCTCCATTTACATACTGAATTACCCGTTCAATATCCTCATGTACTTTCTATTCATCTTCGGCTTGCGGCGTCTGCATGTACACCTGAACTGTCGTTATCGCTATTGGTTTGCTGTCGATTCTGCTGAGAACAACCCTGTTACTGAACTGTTGACAGCCGGCCGGTGTGGCCCTGCGGTTCTAGTCGCTTCAGTCTGGAACCGCGTGACCGCTACGGTCGCAGGTTCGAATCCTGCCTCGGGCATGAATGTGTGTGATGTCCTTAGGTTAGTTGGGTTTAAGTAGTTCTAAGTTCTAGGGGACTGATGACCACAGCAGTTAAGTGCTCAGAGCCATTTGAACTGTTAACAGTAACTCAATCTCTGCCCTACCCTCCTATTGATAACTAATCCTACTTCCGTTATACCATTTTCTGCTGCTGTTGATATTAGCCTACACTCATCTGACTAGAAATCCTTGGCTTCTTTCCATTTTGTTTCATTGACCACCGCTGTGTCTAGGCTAGACCTTAGCATTTCTCTTTTGAGATTTTATAGCATTCCTACCACGTTCAGGTTTCTTACATTCCACGACACCTGGAATATTACCCTTTCGTTGATTATTGAATCTTTTTCTCGTGATTACCTCCCCCTTGTAAATCCTGTTCATGAGATCTGAATGGGGGACTATACCGGAATGTTTTGCCAATGGAAAGATCACAATGACACTTTTTCAGTAACAGGTTACATGTCCAGGGGATAAAAATTATGTGTCTTTATTGCAGTAGTTTCCTTTGCCTTCTGAACCCTAATGCTGTTGATCACTGCTGATTCTTCCGCCTTGTACGGGTAGTTTCCCACCACAAGGGCAAGAGAGTGCCCGGAATCTCTGACCGCCCGTCAGCCCTGTTTGACAAGGCAGTTGGCTAAATGAGGGAGACTTCTTATGCCGGAAGTCTTCGAACGCCATTGCTGATGATTTGTACTCAAAATTTATGGTCCTGCATTTTACTGATTATTGTCTGACATATACACTGTCAACAGTCGTTGTAACGTCCAAAAACTGTGGTATTGTCAATAATATAGGTAGTTTTGTATTACTTTTACATACCACTCCCTGTCGCTATCACCCTCCCGTAGAGATGAAGTGCATCAGACCTCTCATTAATTCAACAATAATTCTGTTTGATTTCAATTATTTTTACGTGTCACGAATATCCCACTCCTACCACAACTCGTAGGTAAGCTAGGATGATTTGTCTACCATGACATTTGCGCACAGTAAAGTCGTAAGTGTTGCAGTTATGTTTAAAGTTGTTCATAGATCCCAGAGTTAATCTTATTTTCAGGTGCGGTGCACTGGAATACTACATAGCCTACTAGAAGCTAAGCGAACGAAACACGTGTTCTGGCAGCTTTTTTTTTTTTTTTTTTTTGTCATCGGTCTACTGACAGGTTTGATGCTCGCAACGAATTTCTTTCCTGTGCTAACCTCTTCATCTCAGAGTAGCACTTGCAACCTACGTCCTCAATTATTTGCTTGACGTATTCCAATCTCTGTCTTCCTCTACAGTTTTTGCCCTCTACAGCTCCCTCTAGTACCATGGAAGTCATTCCCTCATGTCTTAGCGGATGTCCTATCATCCTGTCCCTTCTCCTTATCAGTGATTTCCACATATTCCTTTCCTCTCCGATTCTGCGTAGAACCTCCTCATTCCTTACCCTATCAGTCCACCTAATTTTCAACATTCGTCTATAGCACCACATCTCAAATGCTTCGATTCTCTTCTCTTCCGGTTTTCCCACAGTCCATGTTTCACTACCATACAATGCTGTACTCCAGACGTACATCCTCAGAAATTTCTTCCTCAAATTAAGGCCGGTATTTGATATTAGTAGACTTCTCTTGGCCAGAAATGACTTTTTTGCCATAGCGAGTCTACTTTTGATGTCGTCCTTGCTCCGTCCGTCATTGGTTATTTTACTGCCTAGGTAGCAGAATTCCTTAACTTCACTGACTTCGTGACCATCAATCCTGATGTTAAGTTTCTCGCTGTTCTCATTTCTACTACTTCTCATTACCTTCGTCTTTCTCCGATTTACTCTCAAACCATACTGTGTACTCATTAGACTGTTCATTCCGTTCAGCAGATCATTTAATTCTTCTTCACTTTCACTCAGGATAGCAATGTCATCAGCGAATCGTATCATTGATATCCTTTCACCTTGTATTTTAATTCCACTCCTGAACCT
This sequence comes from Schistocerca americana, assembly GCF_021461395.2. NCBI lineage: Eukaryota > Metazoa > Arthropoda > Insecta > Orthoptera > Acrididae > Schistocerca > Schistocerca americana. Next base: position 859,330,810 of record NC_060120.1, read on the forward strand.
TTCTTTTATTTCCATCATTGCTTCCTCGATGTACAGATTGAATACGAGCACTTCGTTCTTGATCGTCCACTCTTATTATTCCCTCTTGGTTGTTGTACATATTATATATGACCCGTCTCTCCCTATAGCTTACCCCTACTTTTTTCAGAATCTCGAACAGTTTGCACCATTTTATATTGTCGAACGCTTGTTCCAGGTCTACAAATCCTATGAAAGTGTCTTGATTTTTCTTTAGCCTTGCTTCCATTATTAGCCGTAACGTCAGAATTGCCTCTCTCGGCCCTTTACTTTTCCTAAAGCCAAACTGATCGTCACTTAGCGCATTCTCAATTTACTTTTCCATTCTTCTGTATATTATTCTTGTAAGCAGCTTCGTTGCATGAGCTGTTAAGCCGATTGTGCGATAATTCTCGCACTTGTCAGCTCTTGCCGTCTTCGGAATTGTGTGGATGATGCTTTTCCGAAAGTCAGATGGTATGTCGCCAGACTCAAATATTCTACACACCAACGTGAATAGTCGTTTTGTTGCCACTTCCCCCAATGATTTTAGAAATTCTGATGGAATATTATCTATCCCTTCTGCCTTATTTGACCGTAAGTCCTCCAAAGCTCTTTTAAATTCCGATTCTAATACTGGGTCCCCCATCTCTTCTAAATCGACTCCTGTTTCTTCTTCTATCACATCAGACAAATCTTCACCCTCATAGAGGCTTTCAATGTATTCTTTCCACCTATCTGCTCTCTCCTCTGCATTTAACAGTGGAATTCCCGTTGCACTCTTAATGTTACCACCGTTGCTTTTAATGTCACCAAAGGTTGATTTGACTTTCCTGTATGTTGAGTCTGTCCTTCCGACAATCATATCTTTTTCGATGTCTTCACATTTTTCCTGCAGCCATTTCTTCTTAGCTTCCCTGCACTTCCTATTTATTTCATTCCTCGGCGACTTGTACTTCTGTATTCCTGATTTTCCCGGAACATGTTTGTACTTCCTCCTTTCATCAATCAACTGAAGTATTTCTTCTGTTACCCATGGTTTCTTCGCAGCTACCTTCTTTGTACCAATGTTTTCCTTCCCAACTTCTGTGATGACCCTTTTTAGAGATGTCCATTCCTCTTCAACTGTACTGCCTACTGCGCTATTCCTTATTGCTGTGTCTATAGCGTTAGAGAACTTCAAACGTATCTCGTCGCTCCTTAGTACTTCCGTATCCCACTTCTTTGCGTATTGATTCTTCCTGACCAATGTCTTGAACTTCAGCCTACTCTTCATCACTACTATATTGTGATCTGAGTCTGTATCTGCTCCTGGGTACGCCTTACAATCCAATATCTGATTTCGGAATCTCTGTCTGACCATGATGTAATCTAATTGAAATCTTCCCGTATCTCCCGGCCTTTTCCAAGTATACCTCCTCCTCTTGTGATTTTTGATCAGGGTATTCGCTATTACTAGCTGAAACTTGTTACAGAACTCAATTAGTCTTTCTCCTCTTTCATTCCTTGTCCCAAGCCCATATTCTCCTCTAACCTTTTCTTCTACCCCTTCCCCTACAACTGCATTCCAGTCGCCCATGACTATAAGATTTTCGCCCCCCTTTACATACTGCATTACCCTTTCAATATCCTCATACACTTTCTCTATCTGTTCATCTTCAGCTTGCGACGTCGGCATGTATACCTGAACTATCGTTGTCAGTGTTGGTCTGCTGTCGATTCTGATTAGAACAACCCGGTCACTGAACTGTTCACAGTAACACACCCTCTGCCCTACCTTCCTATTCATAACGAATCCTACACCTGTTATACCATTTTCTGCTGCTGTTGATATTACTCGATACTCATCGGACCAGAAATCCTTGTCTTCCTTCCACTTCACTTCACTGACCCCTACTATATCTAGATTGAGCCTTTGCATTTCCCTTTTCAGATTTTCTAGTTTCCCTACCACGTTCAAGCTTCTGACATTCCACGCCCCGACTCGCAGAACGTTATCCTTTCGTAGATTATTCAATCTTTTTCTCGTGGTAACCTCTCCCTTGGCAGTCCCCTCCCGGAGATCCGAATGGGGGACTATTCCGGAATCTTTTGCTTATTATCCACATTTTAGCTCCAGAAAAATTCCGACTGTGTTTAGCATAACTCAACCCAGCATTGTTCACATTCTGTATGCAAACATCTTCCATTCGCATCATGTGTCAATTAGCCAGCAGATTAAGCAACGGGAGAGCAGAGAAAGATTCTCATGCGACATCAGGACCGTAGGCTCTTTCTTCAAAGAACCTTATTGATGAAGCTACCTTAACAAATCTTGGAAAGCTTGTAACCTCCCCGCAAAAATGTATAACAATGTTAATGAAAATATTGTCTTCCCACAAAACTGAATAATTAAAAATGAACCAAGCGCAACCTGCTTGCAAAATTAAGAATAATAATGGCCCAAATGTAAACTCCCCACAAACATTAAGTAATGAAGATTGCTCATTAAACCCACAATAAAATCAATTAAATAATGAAGCATAAACTATGTGTAACATCTGAACACAAATAATTAAACCTGACAAATTTTATAAGGGCAGCGGCTCTGACCTTCGGCCCTGTGCAATAATTAAACCTGAACACAAAAACCAAAATTCTTACATCAGTAAACTCCATCAATATCTGCTCTTATTTTTCGGCACAGCTCAGTGGAATGCTGGCCCATGTTTGATTTTAATTCTTGGAGGGAATGCATAGGAAGTATTACTTGACTTGAAATGAATCTTTTTGTTTAAAACAGTTACTTTATAAGAAAATTATTATTGGGGCAATTCTTGAACAAATTAATTACAATAAACATAGGTCATTAGCTGAGCGCAATGCTGCTTCATTACCTTCTAAAACAATATACCTCGTCCTGAATCGTGACCAGAGATGGACGGAGAGCACGCCGCCGACGCATGGCGACGCCCGCTCAGTACAACCGTCCATTCGCTACAACTACTGCCGACTGAGTGCCACTCGCAACTGAACCATTCTCTCTGCCGACTCCACACACACTACTGAACTCTCGCGCGGTCAAGCGCAGACTAGCAACGATAAATAACTCTCTGGTCAGAGATTCTGTCATGCCTCGCCATCGCTGGTAATGAATACATATGAAACGTACGCGTTTCAAGCTGAATCTAAGAGATACGGTTTATTGGACCGTTGAGTATCTGCAATGGCTGAGATAGGGTGAACATCAGACGCGGTTGGAGTATGAGCATTTGGTGCGGAGTTATTGGAGACTACTTCATTGATGAAACCTCAATGGGCAAAAAATACGCACAATTTTTTATCGAAATTCTGCCGACTGTCCTAGACGAAGTACACATAGAAATATATAGTACTAGGACGATGGTTGCCCGTCTGACTATACACTTGCGACTAGGAAAACGCTCATCCAGTTATTTCAGTTGATTTGCACGTCTGCCTGATCTGACATTATTGAACATTTTCCTCTCAGGTGCGCTGGAATATGGAGTCTATGCAGAAATTCCAATAACCCAAGATGACTCAAAACATCGAATTGTTGTAGGATTTGCAGATATATCGAAGGAATCTCTTCAGTGTTTCCAGAAGTCTTTCTACCAGCGAGTGAAAACGCGTACTATAGTAGACTGTGGGCATTTCGAAATCTCAATGACAGATATGGAATTTTAAGTAAGTGTTTCTCACCGTACGTATGCCGCTAGATGGAGTCGTAGGACTGGGTTGAGCTGTTAGTGGTTCTTGCTCCTTGCTAAAGTAATTTTTATTTTTTTCAAACTATTTCTGAATATTTTTTTCTCATAAAAATAGCACAACTTAGAAATTTAAAAGACATTTACTTTTTTCCAGAACAAAACTGTTACAGTATAGGCAAACAAGTCGGCTTTGTAGCTGTTCAAGTAGAAGAATTTACTCAGCACCAAAATGCTCACCTAACTGTACGAAATTCAACTACAGTGAAAACACATGTACCCCCCGAGTCCTTTTGCATTCCCCTCCTCTGACTTTCCCCAGTCCCTCTCGTGTCTGCCCAGCCATTCCCCCCCCCCCCCTCTTATCAGTCCTTTTCCTCCGTCGGCCCTCTTCCCCCCCCCCCCCTCCTCCACACTTCGTTTTTCCTCTCCTTCCCCCCTTTTCTTTCCCACCATTTCTCCAGGTTCCCCCGTCTGCCCTCGGCTGTGATGTGTAATATTTGTGCCAACTTTTTAGTGCAGTGTTCAAGTGCGTGTTCAGTGTTGTGCGTCTTTCCAAAGTGTTGCGAACAGAAATCATGCTGTCGCTGTGTGTGATTTTTATATCTCTTGTGAACAGAAACCAGACTGTCGCCGTGTTTTTTAATTGTCTGTCTATTATTTTACCTGTCTGCTTTCTGTGTATTTTATTAGCATCACCAACCCTTTGTTTTATGTTTTAAGTTCCGCAATTCTCCACCATTTTACCATGTAAGTCACCGATTTCATCGCCTGCTTTTATTTTTTATTATCTTCATTTTTTAAAAAACAAATTCTGTAGGCTGAAAAGCGGCTTACTAAGCTGCTGCCAGCCCCTTCCCTTCGGGGGGAATCGAAAGTCAATAAAGGACAAAAAAACGTGTAGTATCAATGCTGATTCATAATTAAAAACTGACTTAAAATATATAGTTATCAAAAGTTACGCACAAAACCGTTACGCAAGGAGCAAATTCTACTTCAGATCTTTAAGAGAATTTTTGCAACAAAAATACAATCCAAATAAACATCACCTGCAACGTGACAGTTAAATAAGGAGCAGGTTGTTTTCATAGAACATAACGAAAAATCAAATGACATCAGATTCATCGGTTCAGAAGAATACGCTTCTGAAAAACTTAGGGAATTGAGAATTGACAAATGTGGAGCACAGTTAGAAGGCAAGTGCTGGTTTTATAATGCGTGCTTATCAGGCTGAATTCACGCAATGCACAGAGTAGCACACACCACATGACAAAGTCTGCAGACCCCCAACATAAATGAACAGCCCTGTCTAGTAACACACTCACACAGGCAATTCCGCTATCTTCAGGTTCTGGTTCGGTAACAGCCAGCCAGACAGCCCTGGAGCGAACTGCGCCCAGTCTCCCCGTATCACAAGCCTCCGGCCAACGCCCTCTTCCTAGTTGTTGCCGTCCACCACGGCAGCCACGGCGTGCAGTTAAATCCAACGGCTGCTTCCATTACTGACAACGGAACCGCCCGTCGCACCCCCCTCAGATTTAGTTATAAGTTGGCACAGTGGATAGGTCTTGAAAAACTGAACACAGATCAATCGAGAAAACAGGAAGAAGTTGTGTGAAACTATGAAAAAATAAGCAAAATATACAAACTGAGTAGTCCATATGCAAGATACGGACATCAAGGATAGTGTGAGCTGAGAAGCGCCGTGGTTTCGTGATTAGCGTGAGCTGCTGCGGAACGAGAGGTCCTTGGTTCAAGTCTTTCCTTGAGTGAAAAGTTTAATTTTTTATTTTCAAACAATCATCAAAGTTCTGGCACTCACACATAATCAACTTCGCTCTCCAAAATTCCAGGACATGTTCAGATTTGCTTGGACATATACAGGATTTGACGGTCTACACACGGAAAAATTTGAAAACGTTAAAAACATATGTTTTGACAGAGCACAGGGAAAAGTATGTGACTGTGAAACCTTTCCATTCATTTGTTGCAGTTTATGTGACAAACTCTTATGTTTTCATCACTTTTTTGGGAGTGATTATCACATCCACAAGAAAACCTAAATCGGGCAAGCTAGAAGAATCTTTTTACCCATTCGCAAAGTGTACAAGTTAGGTGCGTCGACAACATATTCCTGTCATGTGACGCATATGCCGCCACCAGTGTTGCATAGAATATATCAGACGTGTTTTCCTGTGAAGGAATCGGTTGACCTATGACCTTGCGATCAAATGTTTTCGGTTCCCACTGGAGAGGCACGTCCTTTCGTCTACTAATCGCACGGTTTTGCGGTTCGGTTGCAAAACACAGACACTAAACTTATTACAGTGAACAGAGACGTCAATGAACGAACGGACAGATCGTAACTTTGCGAAAATAAAGTAAGTAAACCTTTCATTCGAGGGAAGACTTGAACCAAGGACCTCTCTTTCCGCAGCTACCCACGCTAACCACGGGACCACGGCGCTCATTAGCTCACACTGTCCTTGATGTTGTCTATCTTGCACATGGACTACTCAGTTTGTATATTTTGCTCACTTTTTTCATAGTTCCACACAACTTCTTCCTGTTTTCTCGATTGATCTGTGTTCAGTTTTTCAAGGCCTATCCACTGTGCCAACTTATAACTAAATCTGAGGGGGGTGCGATGGGGAGGTTCCCTTGTGAACTCTGGCCCTGGTAGATACTCGCTCACCCTGCAAAACCAGACTCCTCGTACGGTCAGCTGTTAGGTCTTTTGCTCGGTGGCGCCTGTGTCGCAATGCACGTGGCGCAGCGCCGCCAACGTGCTGCTCCACCATGTATGGCGCCTGTTCCAACGTCTGGCGGCTGTGTGACGTCACTACGCAATATTCATTTGTGATTTCCTTTTCCTCGCAGTTGCTGTAGTACATTTTCAGTGCAAGTTCGTATCTTGACGTAAAAGCTTACCGCGCAGTTATTGTTTAATGATCTTTTTCTTCATTTCCATGTTTTGCAAATCCAGTCAATTTTTGATTAGCAATTTTCATTCAAGATTCTGCTATAAACAAGGGAACATCTCTCACAATATTTGGCCTGTGATTAACCCTATATGTCAGGACCTTGGGCCGGCCGTTATGGCCGAGCGGTTCTAGGCGCTTCAGTCAGGAACCGCGCGACCGCTACGGTCGCAGGTTCGAATCGTGCCTCGGGCACGGAGGTGTGTGATGTCCTTAGGTTAATTAGGTTTAGGTAGTTCTAAGTTCTAGGGGGCTGATGACCTCAGATGTTAAGTCCCATAGTGCTCAGAGCCATTTGTCAGGACCTTGCGTGCCAGTTCGTCAGTCAATCCAGTAACATGCAGCCAAGTGTGATAAGTATTAGTTTCAAATTACACATAGCTCCAGAATTCCACTCTTGTAAGTACTCTTTCCTCGATGCTTCAAAAGGAGCACACAATCAGCCTGACTGACCGTCCCGTATAAAGACACAAACTTCCACATAACACAGCAATCGGTTTTATCTTCGAAACTGATAAATCCCGCTATACAGGGAGGTCCATTGATAGTGACCAGGCCAAATATCTCACGAAATATGCATCAAACGAAAAAACTACACAGAACGAAACTCGTCTAGGTTGAAGGGGGAAACCAGATGGCGCTATGTTTGGCCCGCTAGATGGCGCTGCCATAGGTCAAACGGATATCAACTGCGTTTTTTTTTAAACAGGAACCCCCATTTTTATTATATATTCGTGTAGTACGTAAAGAAATATGAATGTTTTAGTTGGACCACTTTCTTCGCTTTGTGATAGACGGCGCTGTAATAGTCACAAACGTATAAGTACGTGGTATCACGTAACATTCCGCCAGTGATGCATTACCCGTGTTAAAATGGACCGTTTATCAATTGCGGAAAAGGTCGATATCGTGTTGATGTATGGCTATTGTGATCAAAAGGCCCAACGGGCGTGTGCTATGTATGCTGCTCGGTATCCTGGACGACATCATCCAAGTGTCCGGACCGTTCACCGGATAGTTACGTTATTTAAGGAAACAGGAAGTGTTCAGCCACATGTGAAACGTCAACCACGACCTGCAACAAATGGTGATGCCCAAGTAGGTGTTTCAGCTGCTGTCGCGACTAATCCTCACATCAGTAGCAGACAAATTGCGCGAGAATCGGGAATCTCAAAAACGTCGGTGTTGAGAATGCTACATCAACATCGATTGCACCCGTATCATATTTCTCTGCACCAGAAATTGCATGGCGACGACTTTGAACGTCGTGTACAGTTCTGCCATTGGGCACAAGACAAATTACGGGAAGATGACAGATTTTTTGCACGCGTTCTACTTAGCGACGAGGCGTCATTCACCAACAGCGGTAACGTAAACCGGCATAATATGCACTATTGGGCAACGGAAAATCCACGATGGCTGTGACAAGTGGAACATCAGCGACCTTGGCGGGTTCATGTATGGTGCGGCATTATGGGAGGAAGTTTAATTGGCCTCCATTTCATCGATGGGAGTCTAAATGGTGCAATGTATGCTGATTTTCTACGTAATGTTCTACCGATGTTACTACAAGATGTTTCACTGCATGAGAGAATGGCGATGTACTTCCAACACGATGGATGTCCGGCAGATAGCTCACGTGCGGTTGAAGCGGTATTGAAAAGCATATTTCATGACAGGTGGATTGGTCGTCGAAGCACCATGCCATGGCCCGCACGTTCACCGGATATGACGTCCTGGATTTCTTTCTGTGGGGAAAGTTGAACGATATCGTGATCCACCGACAACGCCTGACAACATGCGTCAGCATGCATGTGCGAACATTACGGAAGGCGAACTACTCGTTGTTGAGAGGAATGTCGTTACACGTTGTAACCTCCACACAAAATATAAAATTAAATAAATATTATTTGGTTAATGATTCTAGTTTTTGTGTGACCTCAGAACAAAATTGGTTCCCATTTATAATCTCCGTGCAGAAATGCATTCACATTTAATGTACCCACAAAATTCTTTTCTCATTTAATGTGAGCTCGAAACAGAAAAATTCCTAAACCCCGAAATAAAAAAATAAATTCAGTAACCTGGTAAATTTTAGAACGACAGCAGTGCTGCGTCATGGCCCTGTAAGATCATTCTCAATAAAAAAAACAAAAATTCTTACCTCAATAAAAACGGCGAATATATCTGGTCTTACCTAAAAATTTTTTGGCACAGCTCCGTGCAATGCTGCCCTATACATTTGTGATTCGTGAAAGGAATGATCATGGATTGGATAAATTCTTTAAATTGAAATGAATGCTTTAAAAAAATTACTTTATATTACAAAAATTATTATTAGGGCATTTTTAAAACATTTGGATGACAGTTCACATACATTACTAGATAAGCGCGAGGCTGCTTCTTTACCTTATACAATAATACTCAGCCTCCAGACTCCCGACCAGAGCAGACTGTAAACAACCGCAGACTAGCGACTAGCAACGAGCAACAACTTACTGCCACAGTTACACAGTTCCTACTCAGTCAACACTGCTCTCTGGTCAGCGATTCTCTTATACCTTGCATATCGCAGGCAGCGCATACCTCTTACAACGTGTTGCCAAATGCATTGAGGTTGACGGACATCATTTTGAGCATTTATTGCATTAATTTGGTATTTTCAGATAATCACGCTGTAGCAGCATGCGTTCTCAAAAATGATAAGTTCACAAAGGTACACGTATCACATTGGAACAACAGAAATAAAATGTTCAAAAGTACCTACGTTCTATATTTTAATTAAAAAAACCTACCTGTTACCAACTGTTCGTCTAAAATTGTGAGCTATTACAGCTATTGTGACTGTTACAGTGCCATCTATCACAAAGCGAAAAAAGTGGTTTAAATAAAACATTCATATTTCTTTACGCACTACACCAATCTGTAATAACAAATGGGGGTTCCTATTTTAAAAAACGCAGTTGATATCCGTTTGATCTATCGTAGCGCCATCTAGCGGGCCAACCATAGCGCCATCTGGTTTCCCCCTTCAAGCTAGACAAATTTCGTTCTTTGTGGTGTTTCCGTTTGACGCCTATTTCGTGAGATATTTGGTCCGGTCACGATCAATGGACGTATACACGTAGGCTTCCAAGGCCAGTGTCAATCTCATTTAAATCTTTCCGGGTGTTCTGCCGCGTCGATTCTACCAGATGAACGCTCGCTTTCGGTATCAAATCGGAAGTGCAATGTAACTTCTCTGCCGTTCGCCAGTGAACGTTGTGATCGGCGTCCCACGAGGACGCTTGCGTGCAGTCCAGCACGCTGACTTAACGCCGCTCTGAATCGGATCGGCCTCAGTTGTTGCTCGTTGATAAAAGGTGGAACGCCACTCAGCACTTGCGACTGCTGGTTATGTAGCACCTGAAGGCCTACAACCAGCTATAGGAGTCAGGTCGTACTCTGAACGGCCGGCCGGAGTGGCCGTGCGGTTCTAGGCGCTACAGTCTGAAGCCGAGCGACCGCTACGTTGCAGGTTCGAATCCTGCCTCGGGCTTGGATGTGTGTGATGTCCTTAGGTTAGTTAGGTTTAATTAGTTCTAAGTTCTAGGCGACTGATGACCTCAGAAGTTAAGTCGCATAGTGCTCAGAGCCATTTGAACGGAAGTCGGACTGCCAGATTCACTTGCTGGGGAACACGGCGATATAACTGTAAGACCGACTGTATCTGCCTCTACTGTTTGTTACCCATGAATGCGCAGGCAGACTGGTACGACTGAAGCATATGGATTTGTTTGGCGAGCATCTTATTCTGTGCTGCTGAGTGCTTGTACTCTGCGCATCGCTTAAAACCACTCACTAAGAAGGGTTCTCCGGTAACTACGTTAGTGAAGTTAGTTTCACCTTACGCTTATGGGCGTCTGAGGCCTTTGCACCTAGTGCATTGTGCATAATTTACAAAAATGGCGAATTGTGCATGTAACAGGTACTCTGAATGGAGGCAAGTTTTATTTCCTCGCCTTAGTTGAGCCCACTGGGTTCTAAATGTATACAGAGAGCTGCTATTTCAATTGTCAAGATTGCAAATGGTGTATTTTATTAAAATTTTCATCCGTTTATGTTATAAACACTACTGTCGCTTGGCACTCGAGCCTGATGTGTGATCTAGAGCGTTTCTTGCGTCGTTTGGTTTAAAAATATTCTGCCACTGGAAGCCAAATGGGCGCTTCGTTCTCTTAAATTTATTGATACTTCTTTTATCATTGACCATTGGTTTAACAGAGCTCTTTTTTTTATTGGAACTGTAAATTGTCACTGCCCACAATTTACTTTCTCCGTCATTTGGGCGTTACTATTTGAACTCTTTTCTTGCACATATATTGTTATAGTGAACTTCTCTTACTTATCGTGTGGGTGCTTTGGTTAAAGCTAATAAGTAGTGCCCAGTGCTTGATATTGAGATCACTTCGGTGTCTCTTCTGATACTTTATTCGTGCGAGTTATCTGCTCTTGTATTATTATGTAATTATGGCTATGTCTGATTTTAACCGAGAGCCAAACGTCTCTTTCTGTTGAGTTTATTGGTACGTAGTTTACCGAATCAAAATTTGTTTCATCTGTTTTAGTGTACAAGTGGTTACCCAATACAGATGAGTACAAAGCAATCAGAGACCTTGCAGTCAACTGATCTTAAACTTCATAATTCCAGATTGTAAAGTCTTTGTTATTTGACTAATATTTATACGTAACAAGGCTCCGTTACTTGTAAAGGAATTTTATGATTGATCTTATGTTTGCGAATAAATGTCTGGTCTGATAAAGATCTTACATTTTATTACCCAGTACCTTACCGCCTCCAACTACTCATTTGCTACAATGTGTCAAAAACAGAAAACAGATAATTCCTACTATAAACTTGAAGGCTTCCGCGGTCGATGTCAATCTCATTGAAGTTGTTCTGAGTATACTGCCCTGTTGACTCTGCCAAACGTCGGTTTAATTTAGGAATTTAGTATTTTAATGGTTTTTAAAGATTACACGTCAGTACACTGAAGGATCTAAATAAGATATAGCCTAATTTCTATATATTTTAGTTCCTCCGAAACTGTTAATGCGATATTGAAAAGTGAAATTTGTTGAATAATTTTGAATAAAAATCATCAGCAAATGCGGCCGAAAGCTTCCGGCGTAATAATTCACTCTCATGCTGCCAACGAGCTTGTCAAAGACAGTGGAGAAGCGGACTGAGGTTCAGGGCACTCTCCTGCTCTTATGGTGGGAAACGGCCCTTGAAAGGCGGAAGAATAACCAGTGATCAACAGCGTAAAGATGCAGAAGTCAATGGAAACGACTGCACTAAAGACACGTAATGTGTATCTATAGGACATGCGGCCTGTAATTCAAAAAGTGTCTTGGTGATCTTTCAGTCGGCAAAATATTCCCGACTAATACTCCATTCCAGGGGGAGATGACCATGAGAAAAAGATTCGGTAACCAACGAAAGGATAATGGTCTACGCGTCTGAGCGTGGAATCTCAGAAGTTTAAACATGGTAGGGAATCTAGAAAATCTCAAAAGGGAAACGCTAAGTGTCAATCGAGATGGAGTGGGGGTCAGTGAAGTGAAATGGATAGAAAACAAGGATTTCCCGGCAGATGAATATAGGGTAACATAAACAGCAGCAGAAAATGGTATAATGGGAGTAGGATTCGTTATGAACAGGAAGGTAAGGGAGAGAGTGAGTCACTGTGAACAGTGCAGTTATAGGATTGTTCTCATCAAAATCGACATCAAACCAACGCCCACAACAATAGTTTAGGTATACACGCGGACGCCACTAGCAGAAGACGATATACAGACACATTATGAGGATATTAAACGGGTTATTATTGCGGAAAGGTAGATGAAAATTCAATAGTCATGGGGGAGTGGAATGTGGTTGTACCTGAAGAAAGCGTAACGGGAAAATATGGGCTTGATTTTAGGAATGAGGAAGGAGAAAGATTGAGTTCTGCAGTAAATTACGGCTAGTAATAGCGAATACCCTGCTCAAGAATAACAGGAGGGGGAGGTGTAGTTGGAAAACGCCGGGAAATACGGCAACATTTCAGCTAGATTGCACTATGGTCAGGCAGAGATTCCGAAATAAGGTATTGGATTTTAAAGCGTATCCAGGAGCAGATAAAGGCTCGAATCACAATTTAGTAATGACGAAGAGTCGGCTGAAGTTTAAGACACAAGCCAGGAAGAACCAATGTGCAAAGAAGTGGGATACAGAAATATTTAGGAGTGAATGGATACACCTTAAGTTATCTGAGACTATCGACACTGTGATAATCAACACCTCAGTGGATAGTTCAGTTGAAAAGGAATGGACATCTCTGAAAAGGACAATCACAGAAATTGTAAAGAAAAGCATAGGTACAAGCAAGGTAACTGAGAGGAAACCATGAGTGACAAAAGAAATACTTCAGCTGATCGACGAAAGAAGAAAGTACAAAAGTGTGTATCGAAATTCAGGAATACAGAAGTACAAATCACTTAGGAATGATATAAATAGGAAGTGCAGGGAAACTAAGACGAAATGACTGCATGAAAAATGTAAAGAAAATGTAAAATAAATGATTGTCGGAAGGACTGACTCAACATGTAGAAATGTCAAAATAACTTTAAGCGAAATTAAAATCAAGGGTGGTAACATTAAGGGTGGAAAGGGAATTCCAGTGTTAAATGCAAAGAAGAGAGCGGATAGGCGGAAAGAGTACATTGGGATAGTACTTGTCTGATTACATGATAGGAGGAAAAACAGTAGTCGACAGGTGGATCCAGTATGAGAAACAGATTTTGAAAGACCTATAGAAGACTTAAGATCCAATAAGGAAGAAGGGATGGACATCATTCCATCGGCATCTCTGAAACCATTGGGTGAAGTGGCTATTCACAATGATGTGTAGAGTGTATGAGACTGGTGAAATATCGCAGGCTTTTGGAAAAACATCATCTACACAACTCCGAAGATTGCAAGAGCCGACAAGCGCGAGAATTACAGCGTATTCAGCTTGTAAGTAGGCTGTTTAGGTTTTTATGTTGCTAACGCCACGTAGCGCTCTGTATGAAAATCACTGGCTGTGCTGTGTGCGGTCTGTGGCTGGGTGGCATTGTTGTAATATTCGCTATTGTAGTGTTGGGCTGTCGGCTGTTAACAGCGCGTAGCGTTGCGCAGTTGGAGGTGAGCCGCCAGCAGTGGTGGATGTGGGGAGAGAAATGGCGGAGTTTTGAAATTTGTAAGACTGGATGTCATGAACTGCTATGTATATTATGATTTTTCAACACTATTAAGGTAAATACATTGTTTGTTCTCTATTAAAATCTTTCATTTGCTAACTATGCCTATCAGTAGTTAGTGCCTTCCGTAGTTTGGATCTTTTATTTAGCTGGCAGTAGTGGCGCTCGCTGTATTGCAGTAGTTCGAGTAACGAAGATTTTTGTGTGGTAAGTGATTTGTGAAAGGTATAGGTTAATGTTAGTCAGGGCCATTCTTTTGTAGGGATTATTGAAAGTCAGATTGTGTTGCGCTAAAAAATATTGTGTGTCAGTTTAAGCACAGTCATTTATAATTTTACAAAGGAGACGTTTCATATGTCGACCCTTAGCCGAGGGTACCTCACTGGAATCTTCAGATTTTGTTTTGTAGTTTGTGTAATTAGTGTAGCTATTGTTTATTTCTAGAGCGTAATTGTAGAGAGAATCTCCTTTGTAGTTGCAGTCTTTCATTATTGTTGTGGCATGCATGTAGATTTGCACCAAGTATTTCGCAGCTGCGCTTGCAATTAACTAGATATTATTTTCAGTGCTATGTTAATGTGTTTTCTTATTTTGCTCTTCAAATTGTGCTTTTCTGTGTTGTCGTGTGAAATATTGTGACAATAATGGCGTGTGAAAAACGTAACACTAGGCTCCAAAGTAAACTGAGAAATGACAGTGAAGACGAAAGCAGTGTGTTAGCGCCGCCGAGTAATGAATTAACTAATGTTCAAAGTAGTAATTTGGTAATTGTGCATAGGGAAATGGAGCGGGCTGCAAATAATGGTGTAGGCAGTGGAACAATTAGTGAACAGGGAAGCATTATCGATCGATCGGTCGGCAACAGATCGCCTCAGGAATCCGAATTGACAGGACACAGTCTTGCAAATACTGTAGATTCTGGTTTTGCGTCCTCACCGTTTTCTCAAATAAGTCAAGACACATTTTCTGCTTGTCAAAATGTGAATGTTGCCGGTGCAAATTCACTGCCGAAAAGCACTGAGGAACATGTTTCAGACACCAGTGCATTGTTATTACAACTAATACAACAAATGGGACAAACACAGCAAAAGCTTCGAAAGTTAGACACAATGGAACAAAATCTTCAAAAGTTAGACACAATGGAACAACACCAGAGACAAACACAGCAACAGTTAGACACAATGGAACAAAATCTTCGGAAGTTAGACACCACACTTGAACAAAAACGTGAAGATTTAACTACTGAGTTACATAACATTGAATGGAAATGTCAAAAAGTCTGTAATGACGTAAAAACACAAATTTGTGAGCATTTCCAACCTATTTTTTCGCGTCATGAAAATGCATTACAGATTCACGAAGAAGCCATAAAAGAACTGCAAACTATTGTTCATGAAAATCACGACACCTTGCAAGCTAAAACTGACTCAGTTGCATCTACCGATTCGGTTACGCAACTAAGGAAAACTTAAAGGACACAGTAGATACGATTTCAACACAAATGGACACTCTGAAACTTGGTTCAGAAAAACACACAGAGGAAATAATTTCACTATCAGATAAAGTAGCTGAACTTTCAGATCAGTTCACTAACTTATCTACAAAGGTAAATAATGATCTGAATGACACAAGACCTGTAGCCTTCATGGACACTGAAGAGTATGGACGAATTAGAAAATTCAAACAAAATCAAAATCAAATCAATACACAGTACAAAAGAGAAATGCGGGAAGTACAAGATCAGTTGGCACAAGTAATACAAGATACATATTTCAGAGGACACTCGCGCTCCAGTACGGGAAGAGGGACATAGAAATACGGAACAACCACAAAATAATAACACAGGACATTTCGGAAATTATGAAAGAAATTGGCAAGGTGCACCGAATTTTGAAATGGAACCGCCGAAACGACGTAACAAAGACCGATATGTGACTCGCCGACATGATAATTTTGACTATAAGCTGTTCATTACTGCACGTAAATTCAAAACATTTAAGAATTCTGGCAACGACATTCATCCACAACCATGGCTCCATCAATTCTCTCATTGTTTTCCTCCCAACTGGTCATTAGAACACAGATTAGAATTTATGTGTGGCTATTTAGAGGATGAACCAGCCGTAAGAATGCGATCAGTCATTCACGATTGTCACAGTGAAGGAGAATTTTACCATGCCTTCCTCTCAGCATATTGGTCTCAAGCTACACAAGACCGAGTAAAACATAGCATCATAATGATGAAACATTTCGAACAATCTGAATTTTCCAGTCTTGTGAAATATTTTGAAGACATGTTGCACAAGAATCAGTACCTGTCAAACCCATACAGCCCCTCAGAACTCATCCACATTTGCTTAATCAAATTACCTGAACATTTACGACATATTATTTTGGCAGGACGTTGCAAAGACGACATTGAAGCTTTTCAGGGACTCTTACAAGAATTAGAAATTGACACTGACAATCGCGGAACGCGAAAACAGGAACACAACAATTACAGGTCACATCCGCCGCAATTCCGCGATGAAAGAAATAATAACTGGACACGACAAGGCTATTCTCACAACATAAATCGTGACAACCGTTGGCAGAGTAGGAATAATTACAGGGAAAGATCACCTCTCCGTGGCTATCACAGAGACAATCAGAGAAACAGACAATTTGGGAACCAAAATAATTATTATCAAGGGAAACAGAATAACTTTAGACGCAACGGTCCAGCGCGCAGTTACGATTCAGGGAGCAATTCTACACCACGTGACCGACAAGAAAGAAACTATGGAATCTACCGACATGACGACAGACGATATGATCGTAACGACAGACCTGAATTGTATCAGAACTGGCGGGATTCAAACAGAGCAGGGCCCTCTCGACAAGGTGAATTTTCAGAAGTTAGGTTTCCAAATCCCAATAACGAAGCGCGCCAACAAAGACACAATAGGAAATGACTCATACCACTGGCAGCCACAAAACGTACTTATGAAACTGACGACGCAGCTGCCGTAGCTAGTAATTACGTAAAAATGGAAGACATTAGGGACATTAGGGACAGGAGCACGACGTAAAACATAACAACATTGCATATCCTGTGATTCACATTACTGTAAATGACGTAAAATTTACTGCAGTACTTGACTCTGGCAGTCCCATTTCAGTAATTAGTGAAACAGCTTTTAGCAAATGCAACAAATCGAACGATTGTCCCACACTTCCGTTACGTAAGATTAAATTACAAGGTGCAATCTTTGGAAAAAGTGTAGATGTACGCCAACATACCAACTTAGAATTCTTTTGTCAAAGCCACAGCTTCTCTATGAACTTTCTTATTGTTCCATTATGGTCGACGGAAATTATATTGGGAGTAGACTTTTTGAATGAATCCAAAGTAATCTTAAACTTTCACGATGCTGAAATAAGTTTAGAGAAAGAAGGTAGGTCAATAGCTTTGAAATTTGAAGATTGGCTCTCAAACCATGACGAGGAAATTAATCGGCTTTACCTTCTGTTAGACAACAGTTCGGAATTTTCTACGGAACTAGACACTAACAGTCACTCTGCAAGTACTGACAGGGATGATATCGATGACATATTTGAAACAAATGAGTTAATTCAGAATAAAATTCAAACAATTGAGAATTGTAATGACACTGATAGGCAGGACCTCTTTGAGATTTTACAAGCACATTCCACAGTTTTTACTCACAAAACAGGAACAATCAAGGGATTTCAATACCAATTTCGTGGTCGTGAGCATACTAAATTTTGTGTTAGACCATACGTAATTCCAGCACATTATAGGGACCGTGTTAGAACAGAAATACAATCTATGCTTGACGAGGGCATTATTGAGCCTGCAGTAAGCTCATACAACAATCCATTACATGTTGTTGAGAAGAAAAATGGATCGATCAGGCTTGTCTTAGATTCGAGACAAATCAATACTATCATTATTCCTGAAACAGACAGGCCGCAAACGTTGGAAGAACTTCTTCAAAATTTTAATGGTGTAAAAGTGTTGCCTTCCATTGATCTCACATCCAGCTTTTATCAGATCGAACTTCATCCAGATTGTAGAAAATACACAGCTTTCCTTTGTTTCGGCGTTTGTTATCAGTTTCGGAAACTTCCTTTTGGTTTGAACATTTCTTCGGCAGCATTCATTCGCGGGCTAAATTCCATATTACCTGAGTTCTTAAAACGTCACATCACCTTATATGTGGACGATATTCTGATAGCAGAAGCCTCATGGCAACAACACAATCACATCCTCAACAGTGTGTTAAATATTTTTGCAGAATCTGGAATTAGAGTTAACTTGGAAAAGTCTGAATTCGGTGGGTCAAAGGTGAGGTTTTTGGGACATATTATTTCTTCTGAAGGCATTCAGCCGGATCCTGAAAAGTTAGAAGAAATCTGAGCCATTCCAGTTTCATCCACAAAAAAACAAGTCCGCAGTTTTCTAGGTCTCCTAAATTTTTACCGTCGTTTTCTGAATATGCAATTTCTTGTTCACCAAAACTTTGTCCTCTCACTGGAAAAAATACTATTTGGAACTGGGACGAACAAGCACAGTTGGAATTCAATTCTTTGTAAGAACCGCTACTTAACGCGCCAGTAGTAGCTCATCCAGATCTGTCACAAGATATCTGCCTTAGCACGGATTCTTCTAAAGTCGGCCTTGGTGCCCATTTATTTCAAGAAGCCACAGAAAATGACACTACTGTTCAGAAAACCATTGCTTTTGCTAGCCAAGTGCTAACAAAAACTGAAAAAAATTATTCCGTTACTGAATTAGAAGCTTTAGCTATCGTTTGGGCATTTAACAAATTCTGTTTCTATCTTTCTGGTAAGCACATAAAAGTATACAGTGATCATCGTGCATTTCAATTTCTTATGTCTTCAAAATTAAATCATGACAGGTTAAAACGTTGGGCATTCTTTCTGCAAGAATTCCACTTCACAATAGTCTACATTCCCGGCAAGGAGAACATTGTTGCGGACGCACTGTCACGCGCACCGGCTGGGCTTGAGAAAAGTAACATAGAAGGCAACCTCGAGAAAAATTTCAGTATTCTTTACATTCAGAAAGTCGCCTTTGAAAACTTCATCACCACAACTTTAAAGGACATTGCTCATGAACAAGATAAAGATCCGATTTGGAAAGACATCAAAAGTAAATGGCATGAAAAGACACACACTCAGATTCGGCATTATTACCTGGTTAGAAACTACATACTCTTCAAACGCTGCACTGTTGATGACAAGCTATGGGTACTTTGCATTCCGGACGATTTTGTTAATAAGCTCATTTGCTACATTCATTTCAGCTACGCACATTTTGGTCCACGAAAATGTTATCATATTCTTCTAACGACTTGTTATTTTAACAAAATGGAAAAGAGAATTCGAAGAGTCTTGTCTATTTGTAAACTTTGTCAAAAGGCGAAACCATCTACTATTTCACATCGTGCTCCTTTGTTTCCTATTATTCCTTCTAAATTAAAATAATTTGCTGCTGTTGATCTCTTGGGACCGCTTCTCAGAACATCTAATGGATTTTCGTACGTTATAGTCACTGTTGAACTTACTTCAAAATTTGTTTCTTTCACACCGTTACGTAAAGCCACTGGACGGTCTGTATCCAACGCCTTTGTTAAAAATTTCTTACGTGAAGTTCGACATGTTAGTAAAGTCATTTCAGATAACGGACCGCAATTCAGATCTGCTGTTTTGTCACGCATGCTTCGGAATCATAAAATCAAACCTGTTTTTATTTCATTGTACTCACCACATTGTAACCTGTCTGAACGGGTTATGAAAGAAATCAATAAGCTTTGCAGACTTTATTGTCACAGAAAGCATCAGCATTGTGACAGATATTTACACTTATTTCAAAATTTGCTGAATGAAATGCCTCATGATTCCATTGCTTTACCACCTACTCTTGTACTGAAGAATGAAGAACCACCGAACAGAATCAGAGAGCTTGTACCTTTCCCGAATATATGTAAACTTCGACACAAAGACATAATTGATTTGGCTCTTAAAAATATAAAATATGCAGTGGACAAAAGGAGAAAACTACACGGTAAAACAAATGCAAAGAAATTATATATTGGTCAGAAAGTTCTCATTAAAGCTCATTCATTGTCACATAAGAAGAAACACTTGAGTCACAAATTCTTTTTAGTTTACAATGGACCTTACAGAATCCGACGTATACCACATGATAATTGCGTTGAAGTTGAAACTCTGCGTACTAGGAAGAGTAAAGGTTTACACCACATTTCACATGTAAAACCGTTTATTGAAAGATAATCTACTTTTTACCTTTGTCTTTGCCATAAAACTTTTCACTTCACATTTCTAGTATGCATTGTCAGACTTAGAAACTGTTACCATGCAATAATGTTTGAAGTTAAATATCCAATCAAGAACCAAGAGAACTTATTTAAACAGAATTTACGAATGCATTCTTATAGTGAACAGACGTCACAGTGTTATTGTGTGTGTACATTCTTGCTTGTTAGTTGCACGATTACGTAATGACTATAAGGCTTACATACTTAGAACATATACTGGTACTGCTAATGAGATTTTAATGCAACATTTTGGTTTACTTGAAAATACATTCTGGATTTAAAGTACTTTCTGTGAGATACCAGATGACACAGTGGTTAGTTTATGTGACAGCCACACGATTTTATCACGATGCTACTAATGAGTGACAATTTACAATGTTGCTTTTGCGGTGTTTCTGTTTTATATCTGCACAGTTTTTCCGAATTATTCTGGAAAGTAAAACATGTTTTAGTAGTAACTTTTGTGGTATAGCTACAATGAGACTGCCTTTTCCGTAGCACAACAATAAGTTAAAGCACAGTACTTTCTTCATCACGGCAATAAGTGTAATAACTAAGATATCTATACGCAAAGCATTTCACTTTTGTTTATCATGAGGTAAGTACATTGGCTTCTGCAGAACTTAGCTTTCGGAGGACAATAACTACGACACTGCCACAGAGATTATCTAACAGCAAGACGCACATTTAGCACTACAGGACACGTATTTTAGTGATTAATTTTGCACTTAAATCGTTTATTTTCAAAGATATTTGAAGTACAATGATACAAAGGTTTTCCATGATACATTTCATTCCATTGCTGTAATCTGTAACACCTGAGGGTGTAATTACATTAATCCTCAGGGTGGTACACGCTTACTTTGTGTACCATGTGTTTGGCAAGCACAAGGAGCCCTAGCTAATACGGTATTTGCTTATACAACTTTACACATCGGTACTATATTTCTCTAACACACAAATTACACAGCTATCTGATCATTTAACTGAGAGGTAAACATTTTTTTTACTACATCAGTGACACATGTTTACGCAATTACACAGTTGGGCAACTTCACACTTATGAGATTGTATTTTGTCTGTACTTTGTGAACTGTTCATATTTTTTCAGAACCATTGTGATACTATGAGAGCTTTGAATGATGTATTTGGTAAGGGAGCATGATTTTAAAGTATGTTTGAGGTAGATGACACTATTGAAATGAACAGAGAATTTTTTTTAGGTTTTGACATTATTGCAGAAAGCTACGACGTTTTTGAGATTTGACTGAGGTGTTATGATGTTATTTTTATGACGACGATGTGTGTTATGCTGTTGAGGTATGTTTATGATCAATAAGATGATGCTACCATAAATGAGGAATTTGATTATGCTATGTATTTATTTTGATGAAATATTGAAGAAGTGTCGACTAATACGTATATGAATAATGAGTAGTGGTTAGGGACTCTGATTTGTGGAAAAGGATGTTGGAAACCAAGAATCGTACTTTAAGAGTTATGAAATGTGTGTAAATGTGCGAATGTATCACAAAGCCTACAAAAACTTTTTGAACACTGATATATTCATAGGATTTTGTTTCTACACATTTGCAACGCAAATTCTCGACCTGTGAAAATTTTTATATGAGACTGTCACTGTAATGCAAACTGGTGTTGTAAATATTTCAGTAAGGAAGTTAAGTGACTACCTTCACGTAATGAGTCATGGGCACCCAGCTGCGTGACAGTCGCCTGGAATAAAGCCATTAGTGTGCGCCTTTCAGAGGCACAGGTGGAGAAAAAAAAGGGGCCATTTTCCTCGCTATTGACATTCGTTTGTAGAAAGCATCGCAAATACGACACGCTCAAACTTGAAAACATATAATAACACTGTGGAGGTCTTAATTTATGATATTTAGGTGAAATTCCTAATGAAATGACGAGAAATATTTTTATGTCTATACACCTGATTATGACTACGGTCTTTCTGGTTGAGAGATTTTTTTACTACCTTATGAGATGCCATATGGCTAATGAATGATGTTTCATGCCTTCCTTTGTTCATATTTGCTCATTTTCTTTAATATCTAGTTTCTAGCTGCACTGCAGCATTGGTTATTATAAAATTTAATAGATGTACTAATATCACTATTTTCTGTCTACAGACCCAGTAAAGAATACGTTTATGATGTACTTTCCTAGAAAAGAGAGCACAAATAGACATTTCCCTTCACGGAAATTGCATAAATAATTTTTTTAATGACTTGGTAACTTTCTTGCAAAGTAAGTTTTTGTAATGCATCACTCTAGTGTTAAGATGTGACATAGGTATTAAACATGGCCATTTTTACTGTAATATTTTTTCTGCTTGAGCTATGTCATGTTTAAATATAAGTTATTGCATTTGGTGCTGCTGTTTGCCAGGTGTAGTGCTACTAAATTTCACTTTACATTGCTCTGTTAAGCCAGTTTTACTACTGATTTATTTTTCTTGTTTGCTGCTCATTGCCTTATATTAGTTGTAATACTGCTGCTTGCTTTGCCAATTTGAATTTTGTTGTCATTGTTGTTTGTGTTAATTGTTTTGTGCTGCTGCATTGCCTCATCCCTTAGTTTAGCATCTGAGGTCAGTAGATTTAAGTTAGTTTAAGACGGGGTAGGCCATATAAGAGAACAAGTTGTGATGAATTGGAAGAAATGCATTGAGAAGCTATAAGAAAATGGTTTGGCCAAAAAAGTATTTTGAAAGAGGATGTGAACCAAAAAAGTAGGGTTTAGGGACAACAGGTTTAGGTAGGATTTTCTTGGAAATAAATGATGAGGTAAGACAATGGAAAATAAATAATGAGGTAAGAAATGTATGAACATATAAATACAGAAAGCATACTTGGATAGAATTTTTTTGGTGGAAACAAATGTCGAAATAAGAGGAAAGATATATGGAATGAAGTTTTGTTGTGGACTGCAGTATCAAATGTCACACTGAAAACAAACCCTGTCCTGTATTTTTGTGTTATTACACTATGTGAATTTGTGTTTTTCCTGTCTTAATGTGTTTAGCTAATAAGAGTTACGTTGTAGAATTTTTCTGATAATATGTTATTTTCTGTAAAGATGTTTAGACATTATTTATTCTGTTCTGTTTTAATGCTCGTGTGTGAAGTTGATGTTTCGAAAGTTATTCTGATCTTTTATGTATGTACTCATGTCATCATTCCTGTATAACTGATGTATATGTTATTTCGATTCTTTTGTAAAGCCTGTACTACAAATGTTATCTGTATTGGTTTGTACCTTTGTAATTGAATTCTTATGTTATAAAATTGTAATTGACACCAGTTCATCATATTATTAACTTGTAAGTTCCATTTCACTGCACACGTTTCTGTTAGTCATAATATATGGACAATATGTGAGAAGTAGGGACTGTTAGTGTTTGCACGTGTGTTAATAATTCAGCAAGGGATTGGATAACAGCGTTGCTGGTTCTAAGGACAATTCCAAAAACTTTGTTAGTGCACAAGTGGTGGTTATGGACTTGCTATATTATCCGCAAGACTCTTCAATGGTGATTGTGCACCTGCACAGCCACAACAGATGGCTGCTGGCCATCTTTACAAGGACTACAGTGGGCCTGCATCTTTGATGACCCACCAATACCATTATTTCTACAAGGACTGCAGTGGGTCTGCACCTCTGGTGGCCCACCAATACCGTAATCTCTACCAGGACTACAGTGGGTCTGCTCTGTGATGACCTACCTACCAATATTCTTAAAAACGTCGAATGACCCTGCTGTGGGTTTGCTCTGTTGTGGCCCATTACCTGTCAGCATGTCAAGAGCCAGCACTGTCTTTCCGTTGGAAGGACAACACTACTTCTTCAAGACTGCATGGAAATCCACTACTTCCGTGCGAATTGTCTTTTACTGGTCAGACTTTGAGAAAAGAAACGGCAGTTTTACCGTGATGAATGATCAGGACTGTCTTTATGGACTGTGAGAAAATTTTAGCTTTTGACCAACATTGTATTAATAAGTGTCTGCATTTGATATCTTTCTTACTGTAATTATGAAAAAATTTTTCAAATCTGTATTGGCCAGTGCCCAAAACAATTTGTAAAATTTTTTGTGGGGAGCATGGGGGCTATGTAAGTACGCTGTTTAGGTTTTTATATTGGCAACGCCACGTAGCGCTCTGTATGAAAATCACTGGCTGCGCTGTGTACAGTCTGTGGCTGGGTGGCATTGTTGTAATATTCGCTATTGTAGTGTTGGGCTGTCGGCTGTTAACAGCGCGTCCGCAGCTCGTGGTCGTGCGGTAGCGTTCTCGCTTCCCACGCCCAGGTTCCCGGGTTCGATTCCCGGCGGGGTCAGGGATTTTCTCTGTCTCGTGATGACTGGGTGTTGTGTGATGTCCTTAGGTTAGTTAGGTTTAAGTAGTTCTAAGTTCTAGGGGACTGATGACCATAGATGTTAAGTCCCATAGTGCTCGGAGCCATTTGAACCTTTTTGTTAACAGCGCGTAGCGTTGCGCAGTTGGAGGTGAGCCGCCAGCAGTGGTGGATGTGGGGAGAGAAATGGCGGAGTTTTGAAATTTGTAAGACTGGATGTCATGAACTGCTATGTATATTATGATTTTTCAACACTATTAAGGTAAATACATTGTTTGTTCTCTATTAAAATCTTTCATTTGCTAACTATGCCTATCAGTAGTTAGTGCCTTCCGTATTTTGAATCTTTTATTTAGCTGGCAGTAGTGGCGCTCGCTGTATTGCAGTAGTTCGAGTAACGAAGATTTTTGTGAGGTAAGTGATTTGTGAAAGGTATAGGTTAATGTTAGTCAGGGCCATTCTTTTGTAGAGATTATTGAAAGTCAGATTGCGTTGCGCTAAAAAATATTGTGTGTCAGTTTAAGCACAGTCATTTATAATTTTTCTAAGGGGACGTTTCAAGCTTAACAGCTCATGTATCCAAGTTATCCAAGAATAATGTACAGAAGGAAAAGGAAAATGGGGATATGTTAGACGACGTTCAGTTTGGCTTTAGGAAAGGTAAAGGAACCAGAGAGGCAATTCTGACAATGTGGTTGATAATGGAAACAAGACTAAAGAAAAATAAAGACACGTTCGTACGGTTTGTCGACAATGAAAAACCGTTCGGCACCGTAAAATGGTGCAACAAGCTCGAAATTCTAAGAAAAATATAGGGAAGATAGATAATGTAGAATGTGAACAAGAACCAAGAGGGTACAATAAGAGTGGGAGACCAAGAACAAAGTGCAGAGATTAAAAAGGGTGTAAGACAGGGCTGTAATCTTTTGCCTCTGCTGTTCAATGTGTACATAGATAAAGCAATGATTGGCTCAAGAGTGGGACTAAAAGTTAAAGTGACAGGATATCTATGATGAGACTCGATGTTGACATCGCTATCCTCAGTGAAAGGGAAGAAGAATCACAGGATCGGTCGAATGGAATGAACAGTGTAATGAGTACAGAATATGGAGTGAGAGTAAATTTAAGAAGTCGAATGTAATGAGAAGCAGAACAAATGAGTCCAGCAGGTAACTTAACAGGAGAATCGGTGCACATGAAGTAGATAAAGTTAAGGAATTCTGCTACCTAGGCAGCAAATTAACCCTTGAGCAAGGAGGACACAAAAAGCAGACTAGCGCTGAGAAAATTGACATTCCTGGCCAAGAGAAGTCTACTAGTATCAAATGTAGGCCTTAATTTGAGGAAGAAATTTGTGATAGTGTTTGTCTGGAGCACAATTTAGTATGGCAGTGAAATGGACCGTGGCAAAACAGAAGAGAGTCGAAGCATTTGAGATGCGTTGCTACAGAAGAATGTTGAAAGTTAGGTGGACTAATAAGGCAAGGAATGAGGAGGTTCTTCGCAGGAAAGGAATATATGGAAGTACCGACAAGAAGAGTGCACAAGATGACAGCACGTCTGTTAAAACATAAGGGAATGACTTCCATGGTACTGGAGGGAGTTGTAGAATATACAAACTGTAGAGGAAGACAGAGATTGGAACACATCCAGGAAGAAATTGAGGACAAAGATTGCAAGTGCTGCTCTGAGATAGAGAGATTGGCGCAGTGGAGGAATCCATGGCGGGCAGCATCAAACCACTCAGTAAGTTGATGACTCACATTCCAGTTAAATATGGAACAGATAACAACACATATGTTGCACGATTATCAGTACTATGAACAATTAATTATGTACATAACCATTCCTCGTGAGTGAATATGTATCATCCAAAGCTATATCAAAATCCCTACAGTAGTTTCTGAAATTAGCCATAATATACCGACAGAAAAACGTGCCTAAGGACTTCATAATACATGTAGATATGAACTTACCCTGTGTGTGCGATTTGTGCGGTCGCGCTGAAATGCTAATCATTTGCTTATCCAAACATGTGGTAATCTTCAAGCCGTATTGACGTTTGACGTAGGTCAACTTGATATGAGTGTGTGTGTGTGTGTGTGTGTGTACCTGGATCCCACCTATGAGTCATCAGACGCATTTTCTTTAGTGTTTAGGCAGATATTTTCAATTTCGTTTTTGCAACGTGTGTCTGGAGTGAGCCCAAAC
Source organism: Schistocerca americana (assembly GCF_021461395.2). Taxonomy (NCBI): domain Eukaryota; kingdom Metazoa; phylum Arthropoda; class Insecta; order Orthoptera; family Acrididae; genus Schistocerca; species Schistocerca americana. The sequence goes on from NC_060120.1 coordinate 859,357,714, forward strand.
AAACATTGCTCATCACGTCTTTCAAGCGAAGTCGAGTGTTGGCAGAAAAGTGTCGGTTTGTTTCCTGGTACAAAAAAAAATTATTTTTAAAGCGGAATTCTACTTGCCTATTCGATAGATCGTCTCAAAGTACTCTAGTGCGGTATTTGTTTCATCGATATGTATTAACATTAACAGAAAAGCACAGAGACTCATCAAGTATTCCAGCAACGACTCAGCAGCGTTGCTGTAAGGCGGTAGCATTCAGGGAGGGCCAGCGCAGTAATGTCGCTGCTGCATTACTGTTTACTCTTCCTGTTTTACTGTCCATGTTAATACATATCAATAACATGAATCTCGAACTAGACTAATATGGGACCTCCCTAGCGAATGGGCGGATAAAATTGTGATTTTTTTTTCCCCGGGAAACTAACCCATGCTTTCCATCTACGCTGAACGTTGCATGAAAGACGTGACGTACAGTATCTGCAGCAATGTGCAGCTACACATTACAAAAACCAAATTACAGCTAACTGCCGAAACACCAGACGAAATACACCTGACAGCTGATAGGAGGGAGATCATCATCTCACATTTGCTGCCTGATGCCAGGTGTTGTCCGCTGTCGTTCTGTGCCGCCGTTGGATTACTTTCAAGACATGGATTCTTTGAGACTTGGTCCTATAGAACTCCATTAAGTCTGATCCTGTCTACATTTTACATAATTCCAATAATTATTAATAAACAGTTAAATTGAAGCTTTCCTACTTACCTAGTGAACCATAGAAATAGCTACGGTATAACACATACAAATACCGACACACTTTGTAAACAGACATCGATCATGACTTACCTCTTCAATCTGTTGTTACACTGTGGTGATGATCCAGCGATAGTAGTCTCATGTGGTCACTAACGCACAATCCTCCGGGGGTTCTCGTATTTATGGTGAAAGCTCGGATTTAACTTAGGGAATTCCGTCATTCAGTTCCCGAGCGCTAGTTCCTTAACGACATTACGAGGGCTGTTCGGAATGTAAGGAAAGATCGGTCGCGAAATGGAAACCACAGTGAAAATCCAAAATGTTTTATTTGCAACAGTTAGCCACACCTCCCAGCCACTTCTCTACATAGCCGCCGCTCCGGTTTTGTCACCTGTCGTAGCATTGTAACAACATTCCGATACCTTCGTCATAGAAGGCTGCGTCCTGTGCTTTCCGACCATGTTCTACGCTGGACTGCAGCGCGTTGTCTGTGCCAATATGTTGTCTTCATTGCCAGCGGTTCGTGTGAGCAGAGATGAAAAGCAGAGGGAGCTAAGTCTGGGCTGTGTGGTGGGTGACCAAACACTTCCCATGGACAACGCTGCAGAAGCGTCCTCACTGCACCTACAATGTGCGGCCAAGAACTGTCATGAAGAAGGAAATGAACGACTGTTATGTTATGTGAGGTTGCATGGAATCATGTCAAATCTCCCTACAGCACCCGTACTTGGCGAGAGACACTATCTTCTAGACGTCTCATCGCGGTCACTGTACGCTCAGAACTGAGAAGAACGACCTGACGATTTCAGCTAAGGGCACTGTCGAACACAGCTGCGCAAAGCTTCATCAGATTTTCACTGTGGCTTCACTTTCACTACCGATCGTTCCTTGCTTTTCGAATAGTCCTCGTAGTTATGCTAATTTGTCTGAACCGATTGTAATAGGAGTCTGACATAAAAAACTCAGATTAATGAAACTTAGTCATTACATATAGTCTTACTGGGATCTAAAAATTTGCAATTTGGCTGTGTATATTCCCAGTTTCCTACGACAGTAAAAGTTCCGCTGCTCCCGGCATGAAACTATTCCAAAGAGTAACCCATCACAATCAGGAAATAAATATCGTCCTCCCTTCACGTCACATTCATTAAATCAGACCAAAAAGCTGCACTGCGCTGTAATTATGTAAAAATAAGTCATAACACTGTCCTTCTGGTCCCCTCATCATGCTCTTCTCGTAAATTCCAACACAGTGTCTGCGCATTGTAATATCTGCTTACAATCCTCTGAAGAAATTCATTCAATATCCATGTTAACTTCAGGCATCATAATATAGCCTGGCATGGCGCAAGTAAAGCAATTACGTCAGTCCGGAAAGAATAAAAGCCAATGACAGACGTTTGCAAGGGTTAATTCAATTCTACTTTTAGTTCGGCAGCAGCATCTCCAGGCTTCACGGTGTCCGGTTCATTGTTTTGCACCCTCCGCCGCTCATACATACTCCGTCCAGGGTTGGGCTCGGCTGGGCGGCGACTCGGTACTTCTCAGTCGTCGAAAACACATAAAGAAAATACCCTAGGCAGTGGCTAAGACATGTTTCCGCAATATCTTTCCTTCCAGTCCTGCAAGATTCGAAGGAGAACTTCTGTGAAGTTGGGAAGTTAGTGGATGAGATACTAGCGGAAATGAAGCTGTGAGGAGAGGTCGTCAATCTTTCTTTGCTAGCTCAATCGGTAGAGCTCTTGCCCGCGAAACGCAATGCCCGCGGATTCGAGCCCACCACACATTTCTAACTGCCATGAAGTTCCATATCAGTGCACACTTCGCGGCAGAGAGAAATTCATTTTGGATGTAATAAATAGTCCAGCAAAAATTAATAATAGGATTGCCTCACTTGCAGCTCTTATTTCGGGTGATCGCGACTGTGCGCAGACACAAATTTTACCTGCTCTTGGAGTGGTCACCTGTGTGCGCGGTCACTTTTAGAGATAGGCCAACTGCGCATAATGGTCCATTTTTGAGTCAAATCAACTGCGCGTGGAGGAAAACAGAAGTTGGCACTACAACATTTTCCTTTCGATTTTCAGAGATTCATGAACTTCTAAGACTTCTGAGCAGGACCAATAACAGGTAAAAATGGTTGATAAAATACTGGTGCTCAGAATGGGGCATTCGTCAAGGTGTTTAAATAAACGCGGGAAGTATTTACATTCCTCGTGATACTGATAAGAAACGCTTTTTGAAACATCAGACGTGTCATAGTTTCATTTCTGTATTTTGAAAGCCGGCCGTTGTGGGCGAACGGTTGTAGGCGCTTCAGTGCGGAACCGCGCGACCGATACGGCCGCAGGTTCGAATCCTGCCTCGGGAATGGATATGTGTGATGTCCTTAGGTTCGTTAGGTTTAAGCAGTTTTAAAAAACGTTCTAGGGGACTTATGACCTCAGATGTTAAGTTCCATAGTGCTCAAAGCCATTTGAACCATTTTTTTTTTTTTTATTTTGAAATCAGATTTGTTATATACTGCACATGTTTTTCACGTTTATTGCTAGATCTGTGACGCCTATCTGCATTGTTCCTTTTAAAGTAAGTGGTTGTCTGAGTTTGAACGTTAGCGTCAACAAAATGATGCGTATGTGGATGCGCATTCCAAAAATTACGGCCGAAAACTCTGTGAAATGCCTCACAAACACTGGTTGTTCTTTCAGAACCTATATTATTGGAAGCCCAAATTTCGGGCGGAAAACCACATTCTATGAAGTTGGTTGTCTAATAATCCGAAAAACTTGTAACATTTGCACTTTCGGGTTTAACGCTAATTTAAATCTTCAACAAAAGAATCCGTAACTTCGGCGGAAGGGAGAAAAGCCGAACCGAACACCTACTGTAATCATTTACCTATATCCGTGTTATTTTGTTTATAATCGAAAGACAGCCCTAGCGCCTGAATTATCCTCGACCAGGCCTGCAAGGAAGAGTAACTGGTACTCACAGCACAGCAAAGTAGTGCTACAAACAGTTCAGTGCAAATAATTTCAAGTCGCAAATAAAACATTCGCCCAAAGTCGACCTCTTTGTGACTCACCTCACTGCACTCAATCTACGTGTTTGCTGAGGTAATGCTGCAACTGTTCGTCCGCAGTTGGGTAAACAGTAAACTTCTCGAGCGCAATCGGTACCCACCACCTCGTTCCACATTCAGCAAACATCTCCAGTGCATCATTTCAGTACCACACTTTATCCGGGAACAAAAAAGGGCATGTAGTGCGGCGATTACAGTGGGTCGATTGCAGCGTTAATTCCTCGTACGAAGGTGCGATACTATGAGACAGAGAGAACCAGAGAAATTACAATGAAGACCTCTAGCTGCATACAGTTGTTGATAGAAGTCAACGGGGACAGTTGAAAATGTGTGCCCCAACCGGGACTCGAACCCGGGATCTCCTGCTTACATGGCAGTCGTTTTTTGCACTTTAGTCAGCGAGTACACAGAGGATACTGCGACTGGACGCTCTTATCTCTGACACGCCTCCCGTGAGACCCACATTGCCAACTTATTGTCCCGCACTATATTCATAGTGCTACTACCCATTAGAGTCATTACTCGCGGCTTTTTGCTGATTCCCGTAAGAGTTTCAGCACTGTTTGTGCACCCGCACAGAAGAAGATGGTCAAATATCCGGTGTGTGTGTGTGTGTGTGTGTGTGTGTGTGTGTGTCAGAGAAGTTTAGACGACAGTAGAGAGCAAAATTATTGACGTACGCGCGTGCCGCAGACAGTGCTTCTGGGAGGAATCGCGCTTAAAGGAGGACGCGAGGCAAGAGACGAAATGTATCGTTCTAATTTTCTCCTAGCACACTCGAGAACAGCGACGGCGGTGAACGGAGAGGGATCAGCGCCAGAAGGCGGCAACGAGCATGGACAGAGAGGTGGTCCGCAGCTGTCGGCGCGCCGCAGCCGCGCAGTCTGGAGGTGACACCGGGAGCCAGTGTTCATCCCCTTTGCTGCGCCCTCATCCCCGGTGACGGCTGTATTATTACGGTAATTGCGCCAGGACTTAGCGCCAGTCACAACACATTTACAGATGAGTTCCGCCGCTAAACCTAATCTGCGCCGGTAAAGATCCCGCGTAATCACGTGGCACTTGTCCGGCCGCGCGCCGCGCACGCGCAGAAGCCCCCAGCGGTCGCCCGCGCCAGTCGCCACGCGTTACCCGCCGGACCTCTCGATGGTGGAGAACTGCAGATCGTGCTGGTCGTGTGTTCGAGTTAAACGTGGCTGGATCTCCTAGCTGTGACTTGGGGGAAGGCTGGATAGTATAGGACGCGTGAGCTTGTGTTGTGATTTTATTAATTTTTATTTTGCAAGAAAAGGAAATACCATTTACATAGGATTATTTCCTTCTGTCCACAAATCAGCGCGGTTTTAGAGTACATCGCTCGTGTGAAATTCAGCTTGTCCTTTACTCATATGACATTCTATGAACCATGGATGGAGGGCAACAAATGGTTCGAATGGCTCCAAGCACTACGGGGCTTAACGTATGTCATCAGTCCCCCAGACTTACAACTACTTAAACCTAACTAACCTAAGGACATCACACACATCCATGCCCGAGGAAGGATTCGAACCTGCGACCATAGCAGCAGCGCGGTTCCGGACTGAAGCGCCTAGAACCGCTCGGTCACAGCGGCAGGGCAACAAGGAGATTCTATATTCCCAGATTTCCGTAAAGCATTTGACCCGGTACTAGACCGCAGGTAGTTAACAAAGGCACAGGCACACGGAACTGCTTCCCAGGTGTGCTAATGGCTCTAAGACTTCAGAGGTAACAGAACACAGTACGTTGTTCTCAACGGTGAGTGTTCGTCACAGACAAGGGTATCGTCAGGAGTGCCCCAGTGAAGTGAGGACCATTCTTATTTTTACATGCATAAATGATCTGGCTGACAGAGTGAGCAGTATTCTGCTGTTGTTTGCTGATGATGCTGTGGTGAATGGAAAGGTGTCGTCGTTAACTCACTGTAGGAGGATACAAGATGACTAAGACAGAATTTCTAGTCGGTGTGATGAATGGCAGCTAGCTGAAATGGAGAAAAAGTAAGTTAATGCGGATGAGTAAGAAAAACAAACCCGTAATGTTCGAATACAGCATTAGTAGTGTCCTGCTTGACACAGTTAAGTCGTTTAAATATGTGGGCATAACGCTGCCGAGCGATGTAAGATGGAATGAGCAGTAAGGACTGTAGTAGGAAGGGGAATGGTCAGCTTTTACTTACGGAAAGAATTTAAGGAAGAGCGGTTCATCTATAAAGGAGACCGCATTTAGGATACTAGTGCGATCCATTGTTGAGTAGTGCTCGAGTGGCTGGGATCCGCACCAGGTCGGGTTAAAGGAAGAAAATGGTTTAAATGGCTCTGAGCACTATGGGAACTAACATCTGAGGTCATCAGTCCCCTAGGACTTAGAACTACTTAAACCTAACTATCCTAAGGACATCCATGACCGAGGCAGGATTCGAACCTGCGACCATAGCAGTAGCGCGGTTCCGGACTGAAGCGCCTAGTACCGCTAGGCCACAGCGGCCGGCGGTTAAAGGAAGACATCGAAGCAATACAGAGGAGGGGTGCTAGTTTCATTACTGGTGCGTTCGAACAACACGCAAGTGTTATGGAGATGCTTTGAGACTTGAAATGGGAATCACTGGAGTAAAGGCGACGATCTTTTCCAAAAGCATTACAATTTTTAGAGATTAGCGTTTGAGGCTGACTGCAGAACGATTCTACTGCCACCAGAGTACATTTTGCATAAGAACCAGGAAGATAAGGTCAGAGAGTTTAGGGTCGTATGGAGCCATACAGACAATCGTTTCTTCCTCGCTCTGTTTCCGAGTGCAACAGAAAAGCAATTGACTAGTAATGGTACAGAGTACTCTCCGCTATGCACCGTTCGGTAGCTTGCGGAGAATGGATGTAGAAGTAGATAAACTACAACATTCTCCATTAATTTGTCAATCAAATGGTTCAAATGGCTCTAAGCACTATGGCACTTAACATCTGAGGTCATCAGTCCCCTAGACTTAGAACTTCTTAAACCTAGAATGAGAATTTCACTCTGCAGCGGAGTGTGCGCTGATATGAAACTTCCTCGCACATTAAAACTGTGTGCTGGACCGAGGCTCGAACTCAGGACCTTTGCCTTTCGCGGGCAACTGCTCTGCCATCTGAGCTACACAAGCACGACTCACGCAACGTCATCACAGCTTCAGTTCTGCCAGTATCTCGTCTCCTACTTTCGAAACTTTACAGAAGCTCTCCTGCGAACCTTGCAGAACTAGCACTCCTGGAAGAAAGGATATTGGAAGACATGGCTTAGCCACAGCCTGGGGGATGTTTCCGGAGCGAGAATTTCAATCTGCAGCGGAATGTGCACTTATATGAAACTTCCTGGCAGATTAAAACTGTGGTGGTAGAGCACTTGCCCGCGAAAGGCAAAGGTCCCGAGGTCGAGTCTCAGTCCAGCACTTTTTTCTCTAGGACTAATTGTTTTTGCACAGTGAGCGAGAGAATATGAGAATCTGTCAGTAGGGACAGCTGAATCACCGTGTATGTTGCAATGTGGCAAAGAAGTATTGTTTAAGGTAATGTTAGTAATATATGTAGCATCAGTGGCTGGGAGATCTCGGAGGGCAAGTTCAGCTGACTAATTGGATAGGTTTTTCCTGTTCTTCGCGCGTACAGGAACCGTTCCTTCGCGAAGTATGAAAGCTGTATATGATTTGTTACATGTTGATGAGTGTGCTGGTGTGTGTGTGTGTGTGTGTGTACTATAGTGTTTGTTGGAAAACACCATTACAGCAAGCCAAGTTTTGAAAGGATGTAAAACTTCAGTAAAATTTATCTGAAATAAAACTAATCACAGCAACTTACCTTCACGTACCAAACTATGTTCAAGGATATCGGGAGAAACTCAACAGCAACAACCAAGGTTTCCTAATTGAAGACAGTGATGCCAATACCAGCATTCAAGAGTGTCTTGCAAAATGTCTTTTGTTACCCTGAAGGCTATAGCACCATATTTTATGGTAACTTCAACATTACTTTAAGCAGTGGAAAATTCTAATGGATCGGTGTAAGGTTTGTGATGAGTATTTTGAAGACGAAAATTTAAAAGTTGTGAAGAAGTAGAAATAAAGAATGTTATATCTGTAATACAGGTATTTTAGTCAGACCTCGTGAAACTGCGAGGCAAAAGTCGTGTCTTGTTTCCTGAGCCATTGGAGCGCACACAGTTTTTCAAGGCGCGCAGCATCAGCCACCTGTGTCTGCTCTTCAGCTTCTCTACAGTGACGCACCTGTCGCCTAACGCTGCTGACGTTCACTTGGTACGTCCACACACCTTCTTTAGCCTTTCATGAATGCTATTGAGTATTTCACCTTCTGCAGCAGAGAACTGAATCACATAGTGCTGTCTTATACGAATCAGTGCTGGCCATTTTCTAGACTTATACGTTGCTGTCATGTGTTGATGAAGGACGCTGTTACTGGAGTGTGCTGTAGAAGAAGGTCTGAGGAACTGCACCAATCACGATTACTACGCTACCCAATTAATGAAGGAGAAAAATACAGGAGGCGTTACTTTCTGACTGCACATCGTGTGAAGTGTTACTTAATAAAATTAAAAAAACTCATTGTTATAAGAATAAAAAATCACTTATACTTTTTGTATTTCTTCCACCCTTTGTATTTTGTTTAATTACTGTTTTGGAGGGCTGTAACGGACAAGAATCTATAATGTGTATAAAAAACCAATTATATTACAAAAAGATTTCAGCTGGATCATAAATGGTTACAAACGTTAAACTAAAAGAAGTGCAGCTTTCACATCTTAGTGCTGAGTTTCCATGTTTGGAGAAAGCTGTCTTCCGATAAGCTAAAATTCATAATAAAATGATGAAGTTAACGTAATGGACAGAATTGGCTTAAATCAAAATATTAGATCAACCTTTAGTAAAACATCTATCAAACGTTTCGGAAGGACTGTTCATCTCTATAAAGGTTTCTTTGATCGTAACATCATTGTTTCCTGTTCATAACTGAATGGTCTCTTAAAAAACTGATTATTTTCTAAAAGAGGATTTATGGCTACCTCTTTGTTGTCCCCCTTTAAGTCTAATTTGCAGAATTCTCGGAGGCCCGGCTTAGTTACGTCGTTAAACGCTTCACGATATTTCGGTAGACTCGTGGCTATTTTCAGGTGATCTCGGATAACGCCATTACAACTATGAATGAGGAGCGTAGCTTCCCTGTTAAAAGAAGAAACGCGGAACGACATCATTGCCCCATGTTATTTGGAGATGAACTAAACTTTAACATTGCGGTTTGCGTCCCCTGTGATGTATACAGTGTTTTATTTTGTTCTTTTAATTTTAGTAATACAAATCTTCTGAACTTTCAGTCATGTTTTTGTCTGTCATCAGAAGAAAACAATTTCACCGTAGCTATAACATACTACAATACAGCAGTGCCTTTAACTCACCTTTATCACAATACCAACGGTACTTGCTATAAATATGTATATTCCATATCGATTATGAAAACTTAAGGAAATAACTCACGAAAGTGAATAGGAGTATATTCCGTCACCAGTAGAATCAAGTTAATTTGAATAATTCACTACCTTACCACAAGAAAATTTTCGTTTCTTCACTTCATCTTTAAATTTTTCCTGTCATATGCGTGTTGAATGGACAGGAAGTAAATGAGCAATCTTTCTCCCTCCTTGCATATTTAACCTCCAGATAAGACATTATGACATTTTCTTGACACGCACTTGTAGATGAGTTAACACAATTTAACAGCGAGTGAAAGGCGTACTTGCAAATAAAAATTTAAATTCCTTTACTCGACTCATTGTCTCTCCCACCTACCTGTCGTTACCAGTATGTGGAACTATCTTCCTGAGCATTTGTCACCAAGTACACAAACGTCTTCTAGCTGCCATTAACTGTGGTATAAATAGCTGGTTTTACATGTGGCAACCTGCTGGTGTGTAATTTTCCCAACTGACCTTCATCGCAGTAGTAATTAAGAAAAAATTCAGGACGTACCCACAGCAGTATTACCCTCTAAATAATTTTCATTCAATGATTACAATTACTACATTACCAACAAAAAACTGTACTATCAATTATATACTTACCTACTATGTCATCAGTAGAAGTAGATGATGCATGTAATTCTACTAGTTACATAAAATTTACAATAACTTCTTTTTCAGATAACTTGTTCAATGATTTCTTTTAACATTGTCCTTCATCTTAAAAGAAGTGTAAATGCTTCACTACAAAAGCAGACACATCAAGATTATGAAGGAAATGGGAATGAAAGAATTAAATGAAAACAAAAAAAATGGTTCAAATGGCTCTGAGCACTATGGGACTCAACTGCTGAGGTCATTAGTCCCCTAGAACTTAGAACTAGTTAAACCTAACTAACCTAAGGACATCACAAATATCCATGCCCGAGGCAGGATTCGAACCTGCGACCGTAGCGGTCTTGCGGTTCCAGACTGCAGCGCCTTTAACCGCACGGCCACTTCGGCCGGCTAAATGAAAACAAAAATTAACTACTACTTTTTCCGTTTCTTACGCAAACAGTAAAATTTATCTCTGAACTTTCAAACAGCTTTAAAGGTTTTATTCAATTTCTCCTTTATCACATTAATTCTTTTATTGCAGATAGTGTGTTTCCCATACCTGACATACTTGTGACTCGTCGATATATACTATTCGGACAAGTGGGCTTTAAAAAATGTTATCCCCCTCCCTCGTGTAAATTGAAACAGCGAATAGAATTTAGCTTTCAAATTTTTCCTATTGCCCATATTTATCTAAAAATGCATACAACTGACTACGAACATTTGTTAAAAAGGGTGTTAGGCTGCCACTTGCTTGCAATAATAGTGTGGTTAAGACATCGAAATATCTTAAATTTGGAAGACTTAAGAACAGATATGGCAGAAGGGATACATAACATTCCGTCAGAACTTCGAAAATTAGTGGGTGACAGTGGCAACAGAACGACTACACGTTGGTGTTGTAATGTTCTTTAAATTATGTTATTTGTGTTTGTTAATGGATATACAATGCGTAATGTTTGTCTTACGGAAATTTACTGTGTAATGTGTTGTTGAGCAAATGGTGTGCTTAATCAGTGTTAGTGTAATCCAAAGAAAAATTAAACAAATTAATCTGGAAAACCAGTACGTAATGCCTATAATGAAATCAATGCCTCTGAAAATTACTCAGTCTCGTGAGCATCGAGTTCTATGGCCCTGTGCAATAAACTGATAAAATTCCATATGCAAATAAACAATGAAATATATTTTCCTTAGCTCCTGGGTTGCAACGATGTAATCTTGGTATTCTGTTCTCCCCATAGTAGGCATACAGAATATTCAGTGTTGGCTCAGCGAAGTGCATTTCCGGCCGTAAAATAGCTTCATACGAATAATGACAGTGGATTAGTTGATAAATGATTAACCTTTTAAATGTTCAGTGATGATTTTGGATATTGGCGCAGCGCTGTGCAATGCTGCCCGCACTGAAACTATTACAAACATTAATAATTTTCTGATTCTGGCACATTAATATTTTTCTGACTCTGATTGAAAAATCATTTGTTATAACAAATACTCATTGGATTTAAGCAATTACGACATGGAAAAGGATGAGTTACTGATAACGGGATATGCTAAGAACGAATGCTTCAGTTTGAAAATTGTATTTAAAATAAAGTTTCTCCTTCGCAAAATCTAATATGAAACATTTTACATTAACTTCAAAATCAGTGAGCTTCTCAACTGTTCCACTATTCTCACTTACTGTTGTAATTAAAAATACTTGGATTGTTATACGACAAAAGGTCTGACATCGTTTGATAAAACAATTTCGAAATCAGGATTACAAAACACACAAAACATTACAAATCTGGTATACCTAATCAACCTGTACATTTGTACATTAGATCTGATGGCAAATACTTGGTTCCTACATTCAAGGGTCAGTACTGTAAAATTAGCAAGATCCACGTTGCTTTGCTGCATAGTTAAAACTAAATAACTAGATACATAAAATTTGATTACCTTGAAAAACTGTATTATGCTGCATCCACAGGCCAACAGCTAATTTCTCACAGCTAGCCACCAGTTTTAAGTCTTACATCCTACCTTTAACAGAGCACAACGGCAACTGCCACTTCGCTCCGCGCGCCCCTACTTCCAATCGATTCTGCCCCTAAGGCAACATCTATGGTTCAGTGGTGTCAAAGATACAATCTCTACATGTGACAACCATTTCATGTCATTTTTCATGAAATGTATTACAGGATCGGGCTCCACGTACAAGTGGAACCTTCAGAGTGTGTAGAACGTATGAGTCTGAAGATATACCATCTGACTTTCGGAAAAACATCATCCACACAATTCTGAAGATTTAGGGAGCTGACAAACGCTTAACAGCTCATACATCCGTTCCTAACGAGGATAATACACAGAAGAAAATTGAGTATGTGCTAGATGAGTATCAGTTTGGCCTTAGGAAAGGTAAAGGCACCAGAGAGGCAGTTCTGATGTTGCAGTTGATAATGGAAACAAGACTAAAGAAAAACCAAGACATATTCATAGAATTTGTCAACCTGGAAAAAGCGTTCAGCATTTTAAAATGGTGCAAGATGTTCAAAATTCTTTGAGAAACTGGGGTAAGCCATAGGGAAAGACGGTCAATATACAGTATCCACAAGAGCCAAGAGAGAAAAATAACAGTGCAGGACCAAGAACGAAGTGCTCGGATTAAAAAGAGTGTAAGACAGAGATGAAAGGTTCAAGAGTGGAATTAAGTTTCAAGGTGGAATGATATCAATGATACGATTTGCTGATGACATTGGCATCCTCAGTGAAAGTGATGAAGAATTAGAGAATCTGGTAAATGGAACGAACAGTTTGATGAGTACAGAATATGAACTGAGAGTCAATCGAAGGAAGATGAAAGTAATGAGAAGTAGCAGAAATGAGAAGTAGCAGAAATGAGAACAGCGAGAAACTTAAGATCAGGATCGGTGATCACGAAGTAGATGAAGTTAAGGAATTCTGCTACCTAGATAGAAAAATAACCCATGGCGGATGGAGCAAGGACATAAAAAGCAGACTACTACTGGGAAAAGGGGCATTCTTTGATAACAGGAATCTGCTATTATGGAATATAGACTTTAATTTGAGGAAGAAATTTCTGAGGATGTACGTTTTGAGAACAGCATTGTATGATGGTGAAAAACAGAATGGAAGTATTTGAGATGTGTTGCCTCAGAAGAACGTTGAAGATTGAGTGGACCGACCAGGTAAGGAATGAGGGGGGTTCTTCGCAGAATCGGCGAGGAAATGAATACGTGGAAAAGACTGACAAGAAGAAGGTACAGGATAATAGAACATATGTTAAGACATCAAAGAATAACTTCCAGGGCACTAGAGGGAGCTGTAGAAACTGTGGAGGAAGGCAAAGATTGGAATACATCCAGCAAATAATTTAGGACACAGATTGCAAGTGCTACTCTGAGATGAAAATGATGCCTCAGGACAGCAACTCAAGGCGGGCCGCATCAAAACGAGTCAGAAGACTGATGAACTCTCCATCTCCCTCCCCCTCCCCCCAAAAAACTGGTAACACAGCCCTGTCAGCCTGTGCCTAGTTTTATTCATAAAGTCGTCTTCAGCAAAATTGGTCCTCGCAAACAAAAGCACTAGTACAGTTCACATCAGGTGACAACTTGCAAACGCTTTTCACTTGAGGAGCATCTCGTGACGTTGTCTGGAAAATCTGTAGAGATGCTTGTTGTTAACTCTCTCCGCTGAATCTGCGTAGTATCCAGAGAGAGAGCCTGGGAATTTACAGGAGTATTTGAACGTCAAGTTTTTTGTGGAATATTTTGGAAGCACAAAATTCTTAATTACATTCACTAGAATAACTGTTAACGACACATCAGATTCATTTAAATAAACGGAAACAACTCCACTTAATTGCTAATAGAAGATAATACATTTCATTTATACATAATTAGGACACTAAGTGTCTTACCCCAGTTTAATTGTGGCCATTTTTGCAACACGAATTTTCTCTAATTACATGGTGAAGGTTATGATATTTTTACGTATAAGATTCTGTGATATTGAAGATGTAACCAAATACAACTTCAGTAACCAAACATAACTTGCGGTATGCGTATGTGAAATGGAAAAGACTACAAAAACGAAGAAACTACAGACTGCATTACGGAATGACACAACAGAATCAGATACCACCGGATAAGTCTCTCTGGACAGTTGTGTAGGCTCCAAGCAGCCAAATAGATGACTTCCTTGGCCCTTCTGGCGCCTCTAGTAATCTGGAGGTGAATTATCGGCGTATTTCCAGTTTTTCCATGCCCTGCGCTAATGAATACTGCTCTGCTCCTGTCGGCGTCTTATACACTCCTGGAAATGGAAAAAAGAACACATTGACACCGGTGTGTCAGACCCACCATACTTGCTCTGGACAATGTGAGAGGGTTGTACAAGCAATGATCACACGCACGACACAGCGGACACACCAGGAACCGCGGTGTTGGCCGTCGAATGGCGCTAGCTGCGCAGCATTTGTGCACCGCCGCCGTCAGTGTCAGCCAGTTTGCCGTGGCATACGGAGCTCCATCGCAGTCTTTAACACTGGTAGCATGCCGCGACAGCGTGGACGTGAACCGTATGTGCAGTTGACGGACTTTGAGCGAGGGCGTATAGTGGGCATGCGGGAGGCCGGGTGGACGTACCGCCGAACTGCTCAACACGTGGGGCGTGAGGTCTCCACAGTACATCGATGTTGTCGCCAGTGGTCGGCGGAAGGTGCTCGTGCCCGTCGACCTGGGACCGGACCGCAGCGACGCACGGATGCACGCCAAGACCGTAGGATCCTACGCAGTGCCGTAGGGGACCGCACCGCCACTTCCCAGCAAATTAGGGACACTGTTGCTCCTGGGGTATCGACGAGGACCATTCGCAACCGTCTCCATGAAGCTGGGCTACGGTCCCGCACACCGTTAGGCCGTCTTCCGCTCACGCCCCAACATCGTGCAGCCTGCCTCCAGTGGTGTCGCGACAGGCGTGAATGGAGGGACGAATGGAGACGTGTCGTCTTCAGCGATGAGAGTCGCTTCTGCCTTGGTGCCAATGATGGTCGTATGCGTGTTTGGCGCCGTGCAGGTGAGCGCCACAATCAGGACTGCATACGACCGAGGCACACAGGGCCAACACCCGGCATCATGGTGTGGGGAGCGATCTCCTACACTGGCCGTACACCACTGGTGATCGTCGAGGGGACACTGAATAGTGCACGGTACATCCAAACCGTCATCGAATCCATCGTTCTACCATTCCTAGACCGGCAAGGGAACTTGCTGTTCCAACAGGACAATGCACGTCCGCATGTATCCCGTGCCACCCAACGTGCTCTAGAAGGTGTAAGTCAACTACCCTGGCCAGCAAGATCTCCGGATCTGTCCCCCATTGAGCATGTTTGGGACTGGATGAAGCGTCGTCTCACGCGGTCTGCACGTCCAGCACGAACGCTGGTCCAACTGAGGCGCCAGGTGGAAATGGCATGGCAAGCCGTTCCACAGGACTACATCCAGCATCTCTACGATCGTCTCCATGGGAGAATAGCAGCCTGCATTGCTGCGAAAGGTGGATATACACTGTACTAGTGCCGACATTGTGCATGCTCTGTTGCCTGTGTCTATGTGCCTGTGGTTCTGTCAGTGTGATCATGTGATGTATCTGACCCCAGGAATGTGTCAATAAAGTTTCCCCTTCCTGGGACAATGAATTCACGGTGTTCTTATTTCAATTTCCAGGAGTGTATATGCAGGCAGTCTTGTCCAACACTCCGCTTCTATCGCGTCATTCCGTGTCAACTCAGGTAGACCGTCCTGCTCGACCACTTCAGATTTCGTTGAAATATTATGTGAAGATTCGCACACGTCCCCAATTAACACTGGTAAAGTTTAAGGCTCGTCGAAGCAATACTGGCCGATATAAAGTCATTTGTTTGACTACGTGCGCGACTTTTCTTAGAGCGAGCGTGAATTTCTGGCGACTTTGAGCTGTTAATCTCGGGCAATATTTTGTTGAAAGAAACGAAATTATGCCATCCTGTTAAACAAGTGACGGTAACTCAAAATGTGGGACATGGTGAAACACGTATGTAACATAGCAGCGATGGCGAGGCATTGTAGCATCTGTGACCAGAGAGTATGCGCTTGACCGCGCGAGTGTTGCGAGCTGTTCGCTAGTTGTCGCTATGCAGAGCAGTAGTCTGTCGAGTCAGTCGTTGCGAGTCTGTAGCTCTGTCTAGTTGAGGGCAGTAGTCTGTCAGTAGTCGTTGCGAGTCTGTCAGTCAGTCGTTGCGAGTCTGTAGCTCTGTCTAGTTGAGGGCAGTAGTCTGTCAGTAGTCGTTGCGAGTCTGTCAGTCAGTCGTTGCGAGTCTGTAGCTCTGTCTAGTTGTCGCTATGCAGAGCAGTACTCTGTTAGTAGTCGTCGCGTGAAGTACGCTAATAGTCGTCATGCAGAGCGGTCGGTCAGTAGTAGCAGCCCAGTGCGGTTGTGTGATGTAGGCGGTCGGCAACACTGGTCAAGATGGTGAATAAGGTATACCATTAATTAATATAATCATTAGATAATGTAAAAATTTATTTATTGTAATTATTCTCCAACAAGTTCCCCAATAATAATTTTTATTTCAAAAGCATTTTTCAAAAATTTAATTTTTTTATTGAACTAAAGATTTCGTTGCACTTCCCATTTCATTCCACTTCTTTTGAAGAAAAATTTCACTAGAATCACAAAAAAAAAAATATTATTATTTGCAATGCAGTTCCTCCAAGCGGTGCGCAACAACAAGAGCAGAAATGTGACATCCATTTATTCTGAGGTAAGACTTTAATTCTGATTGTTTTATACAGGGCCAAAGACCGATGTTTCGGTTTAATTGAATTTTCTTATCACTGAATTGACCTTAATTTTTTGTGAAGAACTTATATTTGAGTCAGATTGCGAATTTCACATTTTTGTTGCCATTGTCAATACATTTCATTGTGGGCAGGTTACGCTTAGCGCAATGTTCATTAGCATCCCTAATTAAATATTGTCGTATTTCTTTCTTTCAAATTTTTGTGGGGAGGTTACACTCGGCTCCCATTTCTATTAAGTATTGTCTTTACATTTCTTTTAAAATTTCGGTGGGGAGGTTACACTTGGCGACCCTGCCAGGATCGTATTTCGTTGAGAGTCTTTTGAGCGACAGTCAGATATCTGCTCTTATTTGCTTAGATATAATTAGGATTTGGCGCAACGCTTTTACTAATCTTGTGACTTTCTTTCTACAGGTCAACGGCAATTCGTTGCTCTGTTGTATTTGTGTGTTGCTTTTGCATTGTGTTTATTTATTTTCTGAAAAATTGTGACTATTGTAAAAATGCCGCGAAAGACTGTGAATAGTGTATCGCGAGGTATTTTGAATGAAATTACCGACTTAAACAGCGTGACCGATAGTAATTATGACACGCAGTGTGATGATGACAATCCTGCGTTCACTAACAATCAGTGCATTACAACCATTAATGATGAATTTTATCTTAATGATGAACAAACGAACTCAATTGTCTCTTCTGTTAATATGACGACAATTGATGACGCGGGACGCTCCATTGTAATGAGCGCTGCCCAGCTTAACACACCCGATTCGGAAAACTCAAGTAATGTGCAGACAAATTTGTCTAATGAAAATGAACAGATCACACAAAGTAGGACAGATTTATTTAATTCCGAAACAATGACTGATAGTATACTTTTGAGTGACAAACCTTTTTGTAAATTTCAAAATGACCAAATGGTTACAGAAAGTGAAACAATTCCAGATCCACTATTGAACAGCACAGAGAATAGAAATGCTGACCTTGAGTCGAATCCAATTATGGCTTTGTTGCGACAAATGAGCAAACAACTTAGTGAACGGGACGAAAAATTTAATAAAATTAATGAAAAACTTGACAATAATGACGTAAATATCAAACAACAGAGTGAGAAAACAGACAACAATTTCAGACAACAGAGTGAAGATTTCAAACAACTTAGGGAACAGTACAAACAGCGGAATGAAATGATGAATAATTATTTCAAACAACTAGATGAAAGTGTCGACAACCATTACAAACAACTTAGCGAAACAATTAATGAAAGTTTCAAACTGACGAACGAAAAACAAGACAACCTTAACGGACGGAGCAGACAAGTTAGTGAAGAGAATACAGCTATTACCGTGCAATGCCAGGACATTAAAGAACAATTACGTGAGGATACTGAGGCTTGTGCTAAAAACAGTAATAAAGAAGTTGGCACTGTTGCACAAGAATTAAATAGCACACGTGTAGGCACAACAGAATCACATAAAGACGAAGTTAATGCAGTCACTGAAGAATGCCGTAAAAACGAAGTACAGATTCGCGACGAAGTTAATTTAGAGTCAGTGGAAGTTTCACACACTCCGAATACGAAAGTTGACGAGAAATTTGCTCGACAGATCAACCAAATTGACGAAAGTGTTACAGTAACGGAGTTGAAAACTATTTCAGTCACCAATACGTCACAGAAACCGCCACGTTGCGAGCATTTGTCAGAGTCACGCAGCGTGTATAGTGTGAGCAATTTACAAAGACTACGCGACTTAAAATCTGAAAAGCTACGCAACTTGAAGTACGAAATGACACAGACAAACAGATTCACACACAAACCCGAACGTGTTTTCAAATTCAATGACGAGTACGTAGATTACGAGCAATTTTTATCCGCAAGAAAATGTAAAGTATTTAATAATGACAGAACACAGGTACACGCTTTGAGCTGTATACGACAATTTGTTTTTATGCTTTCACCGCTATTGCCTGTAATGCAGAAGCTAGCTTTGAACCAGATGCGACAATTTATTTTTGTATTTACAACAGCATTGCCTGTAATGAAGAAATTTGAATTAGCACGGATA
Organism: Schistocerca americana; assembly: GCF_021461395.2. Classification (NCBI taxonomy): domain Eukaryota; kingdom Metazoa; phylum Arthropoda; class Insecta; order Orthoptera; family Acrididae; genus Schistocerca; species Schistocerca americana. The sequence goes on from NC_060120.1 coordinate 859,376,575, forward strand.
CAACAATTTGCCTTTGGAATTTTACCGGCATTGCCTGCAACGCAAAAGCTGAAATGTATTTGCAGTGCGTAATTGACCTCAGGGGATTCATTACGCTTTAATGAATATGTGCCGTAGCGAGCATAGGGCCCCGAGCTGTAGTAGTGCTGTTTCATCTTTAGTTTTCTGCACTGCTGCCTTTTCTTCTACTATCCTTTATATCTATCAAAACTGCTCTTTAACTATTGCTCTATCTAGAATTAAGAAACATTGTAATGAAAACCCGATGTGACAAATTTTTAGCGAATGTGACAACATTCATTAGGCACTCCAGAACCAGCGTAATTTTAATAACAGATAAAATCGTAATCATCAGTATGTATAAAATTAACAGCAAGCGCATTTTTGGTAACAATAGACCTTTACACCACAATAGCATGAAAGTCAGCCGCTTGGCGTACCTAACCAACAATGCAGTCTACAAGGTCAACCAGGCTTTAATGTTTCGCCGCGTGCACGTGTAGTACCAGATCCAACAAATAGTAACGCACAGCAGAAAAGAAATAACTACGTACAGACAACACACCATTTCAATTCCTATCGCAATGCGCCGTATAGAAATTACTATCATGACAGACGTAAAAATAACGAGCACAATTTTCAGCGTACATTTAATAGCAGTCGATCTTTTCAGCAGCAAGAACATCAGCAACAACATATTATGATGAATGAAACAGACAATAGGTGTCATCCATAACGTAAGACGTCAGGAAGAAATAGCAGAGCAGTTCAAAATAGTCGATATGCCACAATATTCTCCAGTAAATAATAACACGTACGATAGATTTTAACCAGATACAGCACAGATTGCATATTACAGTAACGCAAACATTACTTTTGACACGCAGAATTTTGTCCACGAGAATGTTATTTGAAGCATGCTTTGTTGAATGCTCCACTTTTATCGCACCCAGATCTTACCAGAAATTTTTCCATTGCCACTGACAGTTCCAATACCGCTTTAGGCGTACACATTTTCCAGGAAATTGAAGAAGATGGTTCTACTATAATTAAAAACATCGCATTTGCAAGTCGCATTTTGTCACCTGCTGAACGAAATTATTCCGTCACAGAACTTGAAACATTATGCGTTGTATGGGCTTTTACGAGATTTCGGCATTTTCTTTATGGCAGACATACCACTGTTTACACAGACCACAGAGCTATACAATTTTTGCTTTCAGCTAAATTCACTCACGATAGATTAAGTAGATGGAAACTTTATTTACAGGAATTTAATTTTACAATAGTTCACATTCCCGGCACGCAGAATGTTATAGCAGATGCACTATCGCGTTCTCTCGGCAACAATCAGCAAGACGTAGCAACCAACTTCTGCAAAACAAATTTCAGTGTCATGTACATTCAGCAAGTTGCATTTGAAAACTTTATTTCATCATCATTACAGGACATAGCACGAGAACAAAATAAAGACAATGTGTGGAAAGAAATTAAACACCTTTGGCAAGATAAGAATAATGTTACGGTTAGGAACCACTACACTGTACGCAATGACATTCTGTTTCGCCGCTCTCATCCTGACAGCAACAATTGGTTATTATGCATTCCTGACGAACTGGTTAACAAACTAATTTGGTACACTCATTTAAGTTACGCACATTACGGAGCAAGAAAATGTTTTCTTATACTGAGACAGAACTGTTATTTTACCAACATGGAGAAACGTATACGACGAGTTTTAGCGTCTTGTAAAATTTGCCAGAAAGCTAAATCAGACACCACTTCACATATTCCTCCTTTATATCCCATTATACCTGTTAAATTAAGACACATGGCCGCAGTAGACATTTTTGGTCCGATTCCGAGAACTAACAGAGGTTTTTGCTACATTTTTGTCGCTGTTGAGCTCACTTCAAAATTTGTTACTTTCACTCCATTACGCAAAGCTACTGCTAAAACTGTTTCGAAAGCATTTGTAAAACATTTTCTATCTCATGTAGGGCATGTAATGAAAGTAATTTCTGACAATGGATCTCAATTTCGTAGTAGCGTATGGACACGCATGTTACGAGCCAGAAACATTTCTCCGATCTATATATCCAAGTATCACGCTTCTTCGAACCCCTGTGAAAGATTAATGAAAGAAATTGGTAAACTGTGCCGAATATACTGCCACAAAAGACATATTGATTGGGACACACACATATTCTCATTCCAAGATGTAATTAATTCCATTCCAAATGAATCCACTATGCTATCTCCGACTGTTATACTGAAAAACGTTGAACCACCGAACAAAATTAAAGAATTAATAGAATTTCCCAAAAGTCGTCGCCTACGACACCACGAAATAATTGACACTGCGCTGAAGAACATCAAACGTGCCGCAGAGCGCCGGAGAAGACAGCAAAAACAGGTTTGTACACGCCGAGACTTTCACGTTGGACAGAAGATACTAGTACGTACACACTATTTATCCAGCAAATTAAAAGGTAAGTGCAGTAAATTTGAACTTCTATACGCAGGTCCATATCGGATTCGCAGCATTCCTCACCCCAATGTTGTACACGTCGAAACTTTGAGAACCAGAAAATCGAAAGGCAATCACCATATCTCAAACATTAAACCGTTTATTGAGTGAAACCACTGTATGATCCAACACACTATGATGCCATTTACTAATGCAATTATTTCACGTGACTAATTACTGATGATTATCGTATTTTTTCTTGGCAAGTGCCCGGCAAGGTAAGGTTAGCAGGTCGCTTTTCTTGTCGTTACACATCAGACCGTGCACATTTTCCACTTTTTTTTGTGTGTATGATTGTACTCCAGTTTTCTTTGTATGCACTATGAAATAGTTAAGATATAACACACACCAGTCGACTTTGCCATTTTTTTGCCTTATGACATCTCAACATCGTGACTGTTTCACATTTTTTTTTTGCTGCTGCATTGTATTATTCTGTGTATATTTTTGCATTTGAACACCGTCAATGTTTTTGACATATTACGTTTTCTGTCATGTTATGCTGTAGGGTTAATTATGTTACCATAAACCAGTCATTATCTAGTGGGTATATGATTTAAATGCAGGACATTAATCTCTGTTCATCAATTTCAGAAAGAAATGATGTATGTAAGAAATAAATTCAACAGAAATGGGAATTTCACCTACGGAATAAACGAAAGAAGATGCAATAGCTTTATGGGGAAGAGTAAATGGATCAGGATTAACAAGAATATACTATACTCATCACAGAATAGCAGTCTTAACTAATTTTTTCTTTCAGATTACAAGGTGATTGATGCAGGCTGTCAGACTGAACTACACATCTTAGTTTTAGTGATGAAATATGCTAGAGATAAGGAATAGTTGTATAATGAGTAATGAAGTGATTTTTTGCAGATGATAATGAATACTGATGAATAATGATGAAGGATATGGTATTATGAATAATGAAGTTTTTCTTTACAGATGATGATAATAGTGAAGTTATGATGATATGGATAATGAAGTTTTCTTTACAGATGAGGATAATGTTGAAGTTATGTATTTATGCTACGTAGTTATTTAAGTATTTGTTGCAGTTTGCTTTGACAGCAGGTGTTACATTGCATAGTAGGATGACTGAAAGTTTTGGAAAGGACAGCTATGGAACACATTTTTATACACACTTCACTGCCTGTTAATTCGAAGTTCACTACTTTTCAGCATAGTGTGCGTTTCTTCTTTCAGGTCAATAATCCATTTTGTATTTTTTCCAGGAGAAGTTTTTCATGATACTTACTAAACCTGTTACTTATTATACCTGTTCTAGTACTTGCATTTTTATATTTTTACCCATTTGTGTCTATCGTTTATAAATGTGATCACATGTACTGCCTTGTTACATAATCTTGCTACAGCTGACTCATGACGAATGACGTTACCTATCCTCATTTGCTGCAATAGGTCAAAAGCAAATAGTGTTATGTTTCAGCAATTAATTATCGATCCCAACGCAATGCATTGCTACCAAAAAAATGTATTACCAGTCCCACATAATGTCACTAGTTTATGATAATTCTGAATAATACTGATCAACTCTGAATAGCATGTCACTTGAGTAATGACCTCTTAATGAGACTATATTCAAAATAATGCTTTGTCACTAGCTAATAACTGCCACTGTTTATTGTAATGATACTACTTATAATGCCTGTGATTACTAATGATTTGACTGTAATTAACTGATTTTAATAATGACTTTGTAATGATCTGAATACTACTGAAGGAGGAACACTGTTTATTGTAATGATACTACTTATAATGCCTGTGATTATTAATGATTTGACTGTAATTAACGGATTTTAATAATGACTTTGTAATGATCTGAATACTACTGAAGGAGGAACACTGTTTATTGTAATGATACTACTTATAATGCCTGTGATTATTAATGATTTGACTGTAATTAACTGATTTTTATAATGACTTCGTAATAATCTGAATAATACTGAATGATGATTCTATTCAATACTTGCTGGCCACTGAGTGCCAATAATTAATGTCACTTGAAGAATTGTTATTAATTATGCCATTAATTAGCCCTTTTTTTCCCATGTTGAGTTTTCATGTTTTGGTTAATGGCCAATGAGTGCCAATAATTTGTATCACTCAATGTATTATGTTAATGCTAGGCCAATAATTGACTCTCCTTTTCAACTAAGACTTCTGATGAACATTATTCTGTCGTACTAAATATACTTTGTAACTGGCCAAGGACCGCCACTGTTTATTGTAATACGATCACCCATGATGCCAGCTAGTGATTCTTAATAGATTGGAATGACACATAATTAATTAACTATGGTACTGTTTAATAATGCTTTGTAATTAATTAAGGCTAATAATTCTTACTATATTGAAATGACAAATGATTAATTAATTAACTGTAATTAGACAAATGATTAATTAACGACAAATGATTAATTAACTGTAATTAGACAAATGATTAATTAACGACAAATGATTAATTAACTGTAATTAGACAAATGATTAATTAACTGTAATTAGACAAATGATTAATTAACGACAAATGATTAATTAACTGTAATTAGGAAAAGGCTAATGATTATTGGAATGACAAATGATTAATTAACTGTAATTAGGAGAAGGTTAATGATTCTTAATTATACTCTGTAACTGAAAAGAATGCGATTATTTCATAATGCTTTGTAACCAGGAAAAGAAGGCTACTGATTCTATGTACAACAATTAATGAACATTTTTCTGTAATACTACATACTTGGTACAGAAATGTTCAATAACTGGGCTATGAATGCCACAAACTACTAATTAAGTCTGTAATTGTCAATATTATGTGACTTGATGTCCTTCACCTCATAAGCTGACTACCCTGAATTACTGCAATGTCCATTTGTCCTGTTTATCCCAGTGATCATGGAGCACTATATTTGGTTTTGCACTAATTCTACGTTGGTGTGCCTTGTAAGAGTGTGGTGTTGACACGACATGCTGTCCACCACCATGAGCGATGAAGACATTATTATGGTCCCACTGTTTGGTGTACGTAATGTACTGCCAAAATGAAAACATGGAACATTACTACGACAGTTCAGTGTCTTGGCTACACTGATAAATTCTGATGGGAAAAGAACTTCAAGTTGTGTCACTTGGTGTTGTACTTCTGTGGAAAGATATGGACTTTCAGAACAGCTGTGTGCAATCTAAAGTGCTACAACCATGATGCAATCCTTCCCTTTCCTATCCTGATTCTTGTTACATAAGAAAAAAAAATTTTTTTTTTGGCTAACATTATTTATGTTCATGGCTATACATTTTTTTTTTTGATTTGCTCAACTCCAGTGCGAGTACACTTATGTCACTGGTCGACATGATGTTTTCATCATTGTGTTTATTTGTTGTGAAAATGCTAAAGACATTTTTCAGTGCGTGTGCACTTTGGACATGATTTTTTTGCCATTATGTTTATTTGTTGTGAAAATGCTAAAGACATTTTTCAGTGTGTGTGCACTTTGGACATGATTTTTTGCCATTATGTTTATTTATTGCGAAAATGCTAAAGACATTTTTCGATTTGTTCTGAAGTACAGTATACAGTATACGTATGTGATATATCTTGTACTTAGTGCGTGTGCACAACATTTACTTTATGTACTACATCTAATTATTCTGTAAATTGTAGAAGTTTATTAGTTAATTAAAAATTTTGCCGCGATTGGCAAGTCCAAATGACTCACCATCGCTGCCAAATTTTTGCCCCCCCAGTGGAGGGTTATGAAACACGTATGTAACATAGCAGCGATGGCGAGGCATTGTAGCATCTGTGACCAGAGAGTATGCGCTTGACCGCGCGAGTGTTGCGAGCTGTTCGCTAGTTGTCGCTATGCAGAGCAGTAGTCTGTCGAGTCAGTCGTTGCGAGTCTGTAGCTCTGTCTAGTTGAGGGCAGTAGTCTGTCAGTAGTCGTTGCGAGTCTGTCAGTCAGTCGTTGCGAGTCTGTAGCTCTGTCTAGTTGAGGGCAGTAGTCTGTCAGTAGTCGTTGCGAGTCTGTCAGTCAGTCGTTGCGAGTCTGTAGCTCTGTCTAGTTGTCGCTATGCAGAGCAGTACTCTGTTAGTAGTCGTCGCGTGAAGTACGCTAATAGTCGTCATGCAGAGCGGTCGGTCAGTAGTAGCAGCCCAGTGCGGTTGTGTGATGTAGGCGGTCGGCAACACTGGTCAAGATGGTGAATAAGGTATACCATTAATTAATATAATCATTAGATAATGTAAAAATTTATTTATTGTAATTATTCTCCAACAAGTTCCCCAATAATAATTTTTATTTCAAAAGCATTTTTCAAAAATTTAATTTTTTTATTGAACTAAAGATTTCGTTGCACTTCCCATTTCATTCCACTTCTTTTGAAGAAAAATTTCACTAGAATCACAAAAAAAAAAAAATATTATTATTTGCAATGCAGTTCCTCCAAGCGGTGCGCAACAACAAGAGCAGAAATGTGACATCCATTTATTCTGAGGTAAGACTTTAATTCTGATTGTTTTATACAGGGCCAAAGACCGATGTTTCGGTTTAATTGAATTTTCTTATCACTGAATTGACCTTAATTTTTTGTGAAGAACTTATATTTGAGTCAGATTGCGAATTTCACATTTTTGTTGCCATTGTCAATACATTTCATTGTGGGCAGGTTACGCTTAGCGCAATGTTCATTAGCATCCCTAATTAAATATTGTCGTATTTCTTTCTTTCAAATTTTTGTGGGGAGGTTACACTCGGCTCCCATTTCTATTAAGTATTGTCTTTACATTTCTTTTAAAATTTCGGTGGGGAGGTTACAATGGTTCTTAACACGTTATGCTATCGCCACAGATAGCAGTGCATGCTCTGCTATGAGCTCCCATGCTAGACACAAGGTTGGTAAGGTGTCGAGGTGGCAGGGCGTCCATTCCTTCATTAGCGCGGTCGAGAATTGATGGATGGCCGTGGGTGTATACACACTTGCTGCAGTACGTCTCGCCAACGCTTCCCAAATGTGTTCGATGCTATTTAAGTCGGGGGGAACGGGCAGGGTAGTCCATTCGCCGAGTATCCACTCGTTCCAATGTTACTTGCTAAAATGCTGTTACCAGTTTGTTGATCCCGGAAGAGAGCAACATATCTGACTGTGCGGAAATATTTATTAGGCAGTAATGCTGTCAACTTGTTGGTTGGAACTAAATTGTTGTTCCCCAGAAAAAAACTGTTTAGCAAACTATAGCTCCTGATCCACCACGTCCACCTGCGCGAATACTAAATTGGAATTCAGATGAAAGTCACTAGTCATAGGACCTCCAAATCCTGTTACTATTTGCAATTGATTATTTAGGTGAAAATTCAGGTTTTTACGCGTGGAATGCACATTCCGGCTTGTAATTCAAAATAGGTAACCTTTAGAAGAAATTTGCCCGATAATATGATGGTGCTCAACGAGATCTGTCCATAGATACCTCGCTTGTGAAAAGCGCAGCAGAATCACGAATATATGGTTATTTTAATTAACCTATTATTCAGAAGTAACAACATGAAAATAATATTTCCCACCGTTTCGTTTTCCAAGGGGGTTGGGATGGTGGCGATAGCGGCTGGGACAAACAGGATTATTCATAATTAACTCCAGGGTTTCAGAAGGCAATTGCGCAGAACCTACAAGACATACTGGAAACAGACACACGGTATTGGACAGAGCATTTCTTCAGGTTTGCAACTCACACTGCAGGTGCTCAATATGGGTCTCGTTTGTGACGCGGCAAGCGTCAATTCGTGGTTGCAAGCCGTTGACGCGATGCGTACGGGAATGAGGGAAGGCAGTCCGCTTTGCGAATCTGGTACTTTGTTGGCTATCTGCAGGTGCCAACTAACACGATGTGACAGTACGGTGAAGAGTGTCAACAATGAAACTTGAGGACAGCATAACCTGCATGCGCAACTGCTTCTCTGATAACCTATGGTGGGATACATACGTCCCATTGGTAGTCAAAGGATTAAGGCGTGGTTGAGATGTTAATTTTCAAAATTCGTTTTATACTCTAAACCTTTGACACTAAGTAACTTAAGAACTGCTCTTCCGATCGAGGGCGCGTTTCTACCCACGTACTCGTCTTAAGTCTTTCTCTGAAATGATGCTTCTGGCTTCTTTGTAACCGGCTGAGATCAGTTCTTATTGGTACAACCTTGGCGGTTTTCCTCTCCACGTTCCTGGCCAACGGCGGGGACGCATGGGTTTTTCTGATCGCGTATTCAGAGCTTACGCTTACCTGCTAGACGCTCTGCGGTCTTGAGAATTCTCATATTCACAGTCACTGAGCCTCAGAGGGTGTCGCCATCTATTGATGACAGCGTGAGAGCCGCGCGGCTTCTGGCTGTTCAAACACACGCGCCAGCCCAGCTGTGCCTGTGTCTCACGTCACAAATGGATGTGCGCGATTGGCTGCGGCTCTTTTTAAACTTCCCAGTCATTCTTATAAGGATGTATCTTCTCAGTACTCCTGCTTGCTACTTCATACACGCAGTTAATGATTTCGTAAGCAGCATCACATCTTTAAGAGCAATAAATTTAAGGAACATACCTGCTACCTTTGCGGCAACTACCCTTCACATGATCCTAAACGTATTTAAACATCTCTCTCTCTATGCATATCTGTAAACAAAAGAAACATAAACAGCAATATAGATCCTAGTATACTAATTCTTTTAAACTCCCGTGTTTTTTGTGTGTATGCGTGAGTATAACTTGTCTGGCAAACACAATAAACAAATGAAAATCAAAATTAAGCTTCTGTGGTCGCAATACCATAATCAAATCCCGCTGTTCTCTAGATACTGTCGATTATTTTAGTAATGGCTTATTAATTTGATCATTTATACTGTCGCACACTCTGTATACATTTTTATATCACAAACGAAACACTGCTCTCAACACTTTTGCTGTCTTCTTATATGCCTAACGGGCTCTTTAAAAAGGCTGTAGATTGCGGAAATCAGACCTGCACTACCTACGGAGTCAGTTCAGTGTCAACTATTCCTGACCTGAGCCCATATGTATGACAGGACAAAATATTACAGTATATGCAAAAATGCTGCTATCAGCTTGTTGATCCCAGACGAGACCAACTTAACAAGCATATGCGGCTGTTTGGAAATTTTTATTTGGCAATAATACTCCCAATTTGTTGCCTGGAAACAAATTGTTGTTATCCCCTCCTCCCCCCCCCCCCAAAAAAAAAAAAAAATCTAACAACTGAAGCTTGTGAGCCGCCTTGTGCACCTACAGGAATAATAAATTGGAATTCAGTTAAAAGATCAGTGTTCATAGGGCCTCCGAATACGTGCCTGGATTTCCAGGGGTTGACTACGCTGACTTTTAGTGGCCAACCAAACGCTGTTGCCGCATTGACCCTAAAATCTGGTCACAAGTTCAAATGGATGCAGGCAGGAATATGTAATGAAAAATAATGTTCAACCTTGACAGTATTTTTAAGAAATAACAAAATAGCGTTTATTCACTTTTAAACACATGTATCATAGCTTAATAGTTGTTTATCACTGAATGAATGAATAGCCGTATTTTATTGAGTCTTACTTATTTTTCAACAAGTTGTCAGTTTCGGCAATTCACTAGTGCCATCCTCAAACCCTTATGCATTTATTGTCTAACCGTTGGGGCATTCACTTCAAAGAAATATTCACAGAATCCCGGTGTACCTGATGGTCTTGTTCTATTGCACCAGTCTTTGTGGTACATCCATTCACAGTGTGCATAGGGGACTGAGGATGACACCAGACAGGTGCCGCAACTGGTAGCTTAATGAAAAATAAATAAAAAATGATTTAAATACGGCTGTTGTTTAGTGTTTATCTATACACTGTTTGATCAGCCGCTGTCCCGAGTCCATGATGGATCCAAGAAGAATTAATGAATGTCTGGGTGAGAGCTTAAACAAAACTGGAACAGTATCTCACGTTATATACCACAAAAACTTCCAGAAAAAATCTCGGAAAATAAACCAAAGTTCGTTTAGTGCAAATTTAAAGTTCCACAAACGCGAACTAGTTAAATTACGAATGCAGATCACTCACAAATAACAGCGGTAAAGTTTAAAAGTTGAGAGTAGTTCACCTAATGCGAAATATTCAAAGTGCATAAGCCGACAATATTTCAGTGTATTCGCCAACTACACTCTTGGATATTACAAGTCCGTAGTTCCACAATTAAGAAAACTTCAATAGATTCGAGACACAGCTTGTACATCATCCATACGTACTCTCCTAGATTTCAAAGCCAACTGCTCCACAAATCCTAAATGAAATGCCGAATGCCCCATGCAGGATGGCTGAAGGCTATTTAAGCACTCGCTTCATTGTCAGTCAAGCACACACAATTCTGAATTCTGAGCTACTTACAAACCATAAATTTAATGTTACACACTTTTTTCGTACATCAGTCTGCAAGTAAATTTCCTCAGCTTTCCATTGCAGTTCTTGTTTTTTCCTAAGTTAAATAATTTATACGAAAATAAAGGTTTTGGCAAGGTAGACACTACTTTAAACTGTCTGTCACTAATAGTTATAAGCAATTAATAGCAATTACATTCATACGTCCCTATCTATGTTTACTTCATATCGCTGCCACTACTTATCCAAGTTTTAACTTGTTATTTAGGTGAAAATTTAGGTTTTTACGCTTGGGAAGCACAATTCAGCCTGTAATTTAAAATAGTCGATGTTTATAAGAAAACTACTCTGATATACGATAGTGTTCAATGAGACCTACCCGTAGGCAGTTCATTTGATATACGAAACCTTTCACACTAAATAACTTAGGATTTATCTTCCGATCGAGGACACGTTTTTATCCACACAGTCGTCTTAATTATGTCTTTGCAATGGTGTTACTAGGTTCTCTGTAACTACGCAGGGCTAGTTTTTATTGGAAATAGTCTTACTTAATATTCAAGCTGTTTAATACTAATGCTCGTCACACCGATGCAGTCGCTGCGCTACTGTGGAGGTTGAGACTGCATGACCTTCAGTCATGATAAGTGTGGTTGCAATTGCATGTCCTGTGTGTCATAGATTCCTTCTTGTTCTTGGCTGTTGTACAATGTATCGGTCATCTACTGCTGCAGTTGCTGTGTCAAACACCTTCTCTCCTTGGGGTAACATTATCCGTGGATCGGTTTGCTTCACATCCACGTAAAACAATCCCCTGAGCAATACAAAACTCCCGGGCTACACTCATCAGATTTCGTTATTTTTCCAGTTTCTTGATGATTCTTTCCCATGTGAAGCCATCCAGACGTTGCCTCCAGGCCGTGTTGTAACGAAGAATGCCACCACAGTGCACTGTAAGTGCTCGCTAATTGACACACACTGTCTTTTCCCCTTCTTCAACTGCCTCATTTTGCGCCCCATTTCGTGCTATAGTCACCCTGACCTCACACCATGTTACATCTATCTTTTTGTTTCCGACTGAGAGATCGCTGGCAACATGCTCCTGCACTTACGTTCATTTACACTGAGCACTTAAAGTTATGTTACTTAATATAGCTTTTCCTTAAGTTTGCAAAGTGATTTATGTGGATTCACAGGACAAGCGTTCAGCATTAGTTTAAATAAACTAGTCTATAAGAAAATCGTTGAAGCTTGGAGATAAGGAAGTATTACGCCAAAATCTCATGGATTCGATTAAAAATCAGTTTCCATTTGTACGCGTTACAGTGGTCTTAATGAAATAGTTCGTGAAAGCATTGCACAAAGATCTTCTGCAAAAATTGCAGTGACTCTACTTTGTTCTTTCTACGATAAACAAACCTGTAAAAGGAAAATTAACGTATTACGTCCTAAATCAAGAGAATTAATGCAACGCACGCATTGGTGGAAGCTCTCGTTCCGAGCACAGTCGTAATAATAATATCAAACCGAAAACCAATTCTACATTCGCGCTGCCCATCAAACTGGATAGACTAAAAGTAATAATAATAATTTACAAGCGCAGTGATAAGAAAAGACAGTCAAAGCAAAGTGAATTTGCACGCAATTCGATGCAAAACACAATTGTTACAGCAATGGAGATCACCAACGTAAACAATTATCTTCCAGCTGAAGTCAACAATGAACAAAACTAAAACTAAACTAAACTCCGTCCGAACATGCCATGAAGGCCCAACGGTACCGACCGGCCGCCGTGTCATCCGCAGCCCACAGGCGTCGCTGGATGCGGATATGGAGGGGCATGTGGTCAGCACACCGCTCTCCCAGCCCTATGTCATTTTACGAGACCGGAGCCGCTACTTCTCAATCAAGTAGCTCCTCAGTTTGCCTCACAAGGACTGAGTGCACCCCGCTTTGCCAACAGCACTCGGCAGACCGAATGGTCACCCATCCAAGTGCTAGCCCAGCCCGACCGCTTTACTTCGGCGATCTGACCGGAACCGGTAATGAACCAAACTGGCGTGCTTCAAAAGCCGTCAGACGCCGACGCCATAATGTAACACACTGCCGTCGGGCTGGTTGCCGGCTCCACCCCTGTGATTACACGACGTTCCGGCTCCGCCATTTGCAGCGCGACTTGTAGAGGACATTTGCATTCACCAGACAGGGGGCGTGTAAATCAGCAAGAGAGGTCACTCCTGCTACGAACCTTCTGTTCCATCCGCCAATGGCACATGGAGCCAATCAGGAGGAAGTGTACCTCTGCCATGCAGGTATTTAGGACTGCGCCTGCGCCCATCATAGTTGTTACATAGCAGAAGTCTGTTCCAGATCCAGCGCCTCCTCGACCGCACGCCGCCTTCGCCACCAAGGGACCTTGGGAAAATGCTCACAGGTCTGCTGGTATTCTGTCAGACTCATGTGGCAAGACTGTAGAAAATGTGAACTCATACAGATCGTAACTTACTTGTTAGTCTGTTCCAATGTGCTCCAGTCAAAGAGAGCGAGGACATTTGGTAGTCATACTAGTGGAGAACGAACTCTGACTGTAGAATTTTTTATTGTGCTGTTTCCTCAACCAGGACTTGTATTCCAAGTACTTGCCTTTATTGTGAACTTATTTTCCCGTTAAGAACTAGTTACAAAGTTTGTTACTTGTCTGTGGCGGTCAGCGAAGGCAGTTTGTGTTGAATTCATTGCATTGTTGAACATAGAGGATGATCTGCATGCTCGTGTGTTTTTTGCAAAAGAGTTCCAAATCCAGGATACTTCGACTGGTGGCGAGGATTTAAACGAGCTTCTTGTACAACTGTTACAGGTGGCGCTTGTGTTCAGTTTCAACCAAGGCAACTGCCACGGAACCAGTGGACTTACCCCACCATTGATCATTCTGCTGTAGAGGATGCAGCACACCAGCGAACTCGTGGTAAAACGAGTCGCAGCGATCGTCCAGTCGACGCTGGGGTTGCCTGACAGTCAGCACAGCTGGACGCCTCCAGCTGCAACATCCAGCCGACGCCACTGTCTTTCTGGGATTTCGATCATAAGGTAGAACCTTGATAATGCTACAGAGCACGGACGTAACAGCATTTCCTGGCGCATAACATTATGGGAGAGGCACAACAACGTGCTTTCCTCCTAGCCAATGCTGGTCCATCAATTTCTCAACTGATATAGCAGCTTCACCCAGACCTAGACCCCCATACCCATAGATATTATGCCATGTTCCGATCTTGTCTCATTACTTTGATTCCCAGGTAGATGTAGCAGCAGCATGCCCCAAATTTTTTGGGTCTGAGTCATACAAGGAATGGATAGCCCACCTTCGAGGTGATTCACAATGTAAGCGCTCTTACACCATTTCAGTCGTGCCAGACATGATAATTGTACTTTCCCAGGACGAAACGTTACGTCACGATCTCTTGAAACTCAAATACTCTTCTGTGGAAGAGTGTCTGTCTATCATTCACACCTTTGAGCAATCTTTGCGCTCCTCTGCAACTTTGCAAGATCCACCAGTAGTATTTGCCTCCTGCCCCACTAGTGGCACTGCTTCTACTTCCCACTCCCACCAGAAGTTGCAGCCACATCATTCTAGACAGCTCCCTTCCTGCAGCCATTCCTATGTCCAGCACCAGCGCCAGCAATGTAGCTACCTACTGGCAAATTGCGCAGCCTGTGGAACATTGGGCCACAAAGCAGAAGTTTGCCAGTCTTCTACAGTGATGGAGGTAAATTGGACGCAGATTGAGTCACCTGTCTTGGGGTGGACAGAAGATGCTGCCAACCCACTGAGGTCTCTTTGCTTTAGCCCATTAGTATTCCTTCCAAGAAGCTGATGTCTATTTCTGTCCTCAATGATGGAGTACCAGTGCCCCTGCAGATAGATACCGGCTCCTCTAGCACAATTATCGATTGGCCCACATATCTGAAGCGTGGAGCACCCCTTTGTAAAATTTTGATACTCCTCTCTATAGTTTCAGTAACGACCTCGTCTCCATCATATGAGAGATTTCAACCCAGATCCAGTATGAATACATGACACTCATGGCTCACATATCGGTTGTAGCCCACCTCGGCGCTTGTAAACTCCCAGGCCTGGACCTCTTTCATGCCTTGGGCTTACAGATCTGCAACTCTAACTCCCCAATAGCATAGTGAACCGAGGCCCCTATTCAGAGGAGCTTTTTGCGAAACAACCATCGTTCTTCTCAAGACCTCCGTCCGCTATAAAAAACAATTTAGAAGCACACATCACCCTTTTGCACTTGGTGGCTTCAAACTCTGGAAGACCCATACCATACCGTTTGCTCCATGTTACAGGCTCTGCCAAGAATTGTGTCGGCTTCAAGATGAGGGAATTCTCATGTCCATTTCCAAAAACAGATGGGCTACTTCGATAGTGGTTGCGAAAAAACCGAACGGTTCTCTCGGTGTCTGTGGTGAATTTAGTACTACAGTTAATTCCCAAGCAGTGATAGACTCATACCCCACCCCCAAATCGGATGATATACCAGCTAAACTCGGTTGCGGTAAGGTGTTCGCCAAGACTGATCTGTAGGAGGCATACTTACAACTGCAACTGGATGCAGCTTCTCGGGAAGTGCTTGTGATCAACATGCCTTTTGGGGTATTTCAATACAGCCTGCTGCCATTTTGTACTGCAAGTGCACCCACCATTTTTCAGAGATATCTTGAACAGTTAGTCCTTGATGTCCTTGGTACAGCAAATTACCTGGATTATATCTTGGTCGCTGGCACTTCTGTTGGGAACTTTGCACGCAACTTGGATGCTCTTTTTTCGCTGTTTAATAAAGTTCAGTTGGAATGTAACAAGGACGACTGTACCCTCTTCGTTCGACATGTGGAACACTTGGAACATGTGTTTAGTGCTTCCGGAATTCGCCATATCCCTCACCGTGTACAGGCTATTCAGTGACTGCCAGTGCCCAAAGATACACCTCTATTAAAGTCAGTGCCTGGACAGCTCAACTATGACAGGCGATTTATTCCACATGCTGCAGTGCTAGCGCAACATTTGCACCAACTGCTCCTCAAAAATATTCGATATAACTGGTCCCCACAGTGTGACAGAGCATTTCTCGCCCTACAACATGGACTTCTGCAACCCACCTGCCTGATCATGTATGATCCGTGACAAGCCTCTCATCTCAGCATATGGTGGATAGCATAGAGCGACCAATTGCTTTTGTTTCGAAAAGCTTCAATGCTGCGCAGCGCAACTACTGTCAGATCGAGAGGAGGCTCTAGCTAATATCTTTGGAATTAAGAAGTTTCATGACTACATCTCTGGGCGACAGTTTGCCCTGACCATAAGTCGCCGCTTCCACTGCTCCTGCCCACTGCGCTCATCCCCACCAAGACAACGTGACACTTACAACGCTGGGTCCTCCTTCTATCAAGCTACACATATCAAATTCCACTGCATGGCACACCATGCTAATGCAGACTTACTTTCCAGGTTGCCCACTGGATAAGATCCAGACTTCGATGTGGATCCAGAGGTGTGTTTCCACATAGATGCAGCGGCAGAGAGAGCCAGTCGCCCTGGTTCCACTGGATACATACCTCATCAGACAGCACACAGCGAGCGATCCTGTCCTCCAGGAAGTTCAGCACTACATCCACAAGGGCTGACATTCCAACCATAAGATGCTGCCACATCCTGATCTCCAGGCATTCTGGGGGCGACGACAGGAACTGTCTACATTGCAAGGCTTTATCCTCTTCAAGGGCTTGTGGTTGTTCCACGTGCCTTCCACGAGCGAGTCCTTGACCTTCTCCATGAGGGCCACTGGGGGGTGGTCCTCATCAAGCGGCTGGCTCAGCAACACTACTGGAGTGTCACAGACATGGCAATAACCAACATGGTCGCTCCCTGCTCCACTGCCAGAGCGACGACAGGAACTGTCTACATTGCAAGGCTTTATCCTCTTCAAGGGCTTGTGGTTGTTCCACGTGCCTTCCACGAGCGAGTCCTTGACCTTCTCCATGAGGGCCACTGGGGGGTGGTCCTCATCAAGCGGCTGGCTCAGCAACACTACTGGAGTGTCACAGACATGGCAATAACCAACATGGTCGCTCCCTGCTCCACTGCCAGAGCAAGCAAGCTGCCGCAGCTTGATGATACCTCCCCTCGCCCATTATGACCAAACCTTGGTCCTGCATCCATCTCGATTTTGCTTATCCCTTCCTTGGTACACTCTGGCTCATCATCATTGATGCTGGCATGTGGTTTCCGTTTGTAATGAAGATGACCTCTACCTCAGCAACACAGATGGTCGAAGTTCCCACACACATTTTTGTCTTAGAGAGTCTCCCTGAAACCATTGAGACAGATAATTTCCCTGAAACCATTGTCACAGAAAATGTACCTCAGTTCACCTTCATCGAATTCTTTTCCTTCTGCGCCATGAATGAAATCTCTCTCATTCATATGACACCATTCCATTCAGCATTCAATGGCATCACCAAGCTGTTTGTCTGCAAATTCGAGACCCAAATGGCAAAACCGTGTCGTCATCACTACTTGTATGACGAACTCATTCACTTTTTGGCATAATACAAGGTCACAGGAGGGGACTTCCCTGGCTGGACACTTACATGGTCGACCACATCTCTCCTCTCTTTCCATCCTTCACCCCAAGGAACAGTACGACTCCCCACCCCACCATTTCTCTTTGCAGGACCAAGTGCTGGCAATGAACGTTGTTTCCTGCTACAGTGTTCTGTATCCTCGGCTGTGCAATTGTAAGTAGGCTGTTTATGTTTTCTTATTGGCAACGTTACGTAGCGCTCTGTATGAAAATCACTGGCTGTGCTGTCTGCAGTCTGTGGCTAGTTTGCATTGTTGTCTGCCGTTGTAGTGTTGGGCAGCTGGATGTGAACAGCGCGTAGCGTTGCGCAGTTGGAGGTGAGCCGCCAGCAGTGGTGGATGTGAGGAGAGAAATGGCGGAGTTTTGAAATTTGTAAGACTAGATGTCATGAACTGCTATGTACACTCCTGGAAATTGAAATAAGAACACCGTGAATTCATTGTCCCAGGAAGGGGAAACTTTATTGACACATTCCTGGGGTCAGATACATCACATGATCACACTGACAGAACCACAGGCACACAGACACAGGCAACAGAGCATGCACAATGTCGGCACTAGTACAGTGTATATCCACCTTTCGCAGCAATGCAGGCTGCTATTCTCCCATGGAGACGATCGTAGAGATGCTGGATGTAGTCCTGTGGAACGGCTTGCCATGCCATTTCCACCTGGCGCCTCAGTTGGACCAGCGTTCGCGCTGGACGTGCAGACCGCGTGAGACGACGCTTCATCCAGTCCCAAACATGCTCAATGGGGGACAGATCCGGAGATCTTGCTGGCCAGGGTAGTTGACTTACACCTTCTAGAGCACGTTGGGTGGCACGGGATACATGCGGACGTGCATTGTCCTGTTGGAACAGCAAGTTCCCTTGCCGGTCTAGGAATGGTAGAACGATGGGTTCGATGACGGTTTGGATGTACCGTGCACTATTCAGTGTCCCGTCGACGATCACCAGTGGTGTACGGCCAGTGTAGGAGATCGCTCCCCACACCATGATGCCGGGTGTTGGCCCTGTGTGCCTCGGTCGTATGCAGTCCTGATTGTGGCGCTCACCTGCACGGCGCCAAACACGCATACGACCATCATTGGCACCAAGGCAGAAGCGACTCTCATCGCTGAAGACGACACGTCTCCATTCGTCCCTCCATTCACGCCTGTCGCGACACCACTGGAGGCGGGCTGCACGATGTTGGGGCGTGAGCGGAAGACGGCCTAACGGTGTGTGGGACCGTAGCCCAGCTTCATGGAGACGGTTGCGAATGGTCCTCGCCGATACCCCAGGAGCAACAGTGTCCCTAATTTGCTGGGAAGTGGCGGTGCGGTCCCCTACCGCACTGCGTAGGATCCTACGGTCTTGGCGTGCATCCGTGCGTCGCTGCGGTCCGGTACCAGGTCGACGGGCACGTGCACCTTCCGCCGACCACTGGCGACAACATCAATGTACTGTGGAGACCTCACGCCCCACGTGTTGAGCAATTCGGCGGTACGTCCACCCGGCCTCCCGCATGCCCACTATACGCCCTCGCTCAAAGTCCGTCAACTGCACATACGGTTCACGTCCACGCTGTCGCGGCATGCTACCAGTGTTAAAGACTGCGATGGAGCTCCGTATGCCACGGCAAACTGGCTGACACTGACGGCGGCGGTGCACAAATGCTGCGCAGCTAGCGCCATTCGACGGCCAACACCGCGGTTCCTGGTGTGTCCGCTGTGCCGTGCGTGTGATCATTGCTTGTACAGCCCTCTCGCAGTGTCCGGAGCAAGTATGGTGGGTCTGACACACCGGTGTCAATGTGTTCTTTTTTCCATTTCCAGAAGTGTATATTATGATTTTTCAATACTATTAAGATAAATACATTGTTTGTTCTCTATTAAAATCTTTCATTTGCTAATTATACCTGTCAGTAGTTAGTGCCTTCAGTAGTTCGAATCTTTTATTTAGCTGGCAGTAGTGGCGCTCGCTGTATTGCAGTAGCTTGAGTAACGAAGATTTTTGTGAGGTAAGTGATTTGTGAAAGGTATAGGTTAATGCTAGTCAGGGCCATTCTTTTGTACGGATTACTGAAAGTCAGATTCCGTTGCGCTAAAAAAATATTGTGAGTCAGTTTAAGCACAGTCATGTATAATTGTTCTAAGGGGACGTTTCATATGTCGACCCTTAGCTGAGGATACCTCACTGGAATCTTCTGATTTTTTCTTGTAGTTTGTGTAATTAGTGTAGCTATTGTTTATTGCTAGCGCGTAATTGTAGAGAGAATCTCCTTTGTAGTTGCAGCCTTTCATTGTTGTTGTGGCATGCACGTAGATTTGCACCAAGTATTTCGCAGCTGCGCTTGCAATTAACTAGATATTATTTTCAGTGCTATGTTAATGTGTTTTCTTATTTTGCCCTTCAAATTGTGCTTTTCTGTGTTGTCGTGTGAAATATTGTGACAATAATGGCGTGTGAAAAACGTAACACTAGGCTCCAAAGTAAACTGAGAAATGATAGTGACGACGAGCGTAGCTTATCAGCACCACCGTGTAATGAATTAACAGACATTCAAAGTAGTAATTTGGTAATTGTGCATAGGGAAATGGAGCGGGCGGCAAATAATGGTGTAGACAGTGAAACAAATAGTGAACAGGGAAGCATTATCGATCGATCGGTCGGCAACAGCTCACCTCAGGAATCCGAAATGACAAAACACAACATGGCAAATACTGTAGACTTAGGTTTTGGGTCCTCGCCGTTTTCTCATATGAGTCAAGACACATTTTCTGCTTGTCAAAATATGAATGTTGCCGGTGAAAATGCACTGCCAAAAAACATAGAGAAACAGATTGCAGACACTAATACATTATTATTGCAATTAATGCAACAAATGGAACAAAATCAGAGACAAACACAGCAAAAGCTTCAAAAGTTAGACATGATGGAACAAAATCAGAGACAAACACAGCAACAGCTTCAAAAGTTAGACTCATTGGAACAAACTCTTGAACAAACACGTGAAGATTTAACTACTGAGTTACATAACATTGAATCGAAATGTCAAATGAAAATACATTACAGAATCACGAATTAGCCATAAAAGAACTGCAAACTATTGTTCATGAAAATCATGAGACCTTGCAAGCTAAAATTGACTCAGTTGCATCTACCGATTCGGTTACGCAACTTACAAAAACTCAGGAAAACTTAAAGGACACAGTAGATACTCTCAAAATTGGTTCAGAAAGACACATGGAGGAAATTAGTTCATTATCAGAGAAAGTAGTTGAACTTTAAGATCAGCTAAATAATTTATCTACAAAGGTAGATGATAATCTGAATGACAAAAAACTGGTAGTCTTTAATGACACAGCAGAGTGCGAACAAATTAGGAAATTCAAACAAAATCAGAATCAAATTAATACGCTACACCAAAGAGAAATCCGGGAAGTACAAGATCAATTGACACAGGTAATACAGGAATTACATATTTCAGAGGACGCTCGCGCTCCAATACGGGAAGAGGGACATAGAAATACTGAACAGCCACAAAATAATAACACAGGGCACTTCGGAAATTATGAAAGAAATTGGCAAGGTACACCGAATTTTGATATGGAACCGCCGAAACGACGTAACAATGACCGACATGCGACTCGCCGACATGATGATTTTGACTATAAGCTGTTCATTACTACACGTAAATTCAAAACATTTAAGAATTCTGGCAACGACATTCATCCACAAGCATGGCTCCATCAATTCTCTCATTGTTTTCCTCCAAACTGGTCGTTAGAACACAGATTAGAATTTATGTGTGGCTACTTAGAGAATGAACCAGCTGTAAGAATGCGATCGGTCATTCACGATTGTCACAGTGAAGGAGAATTTTATCATGCCTTCCTCTCAGTATTTTGGTCTCAAGCTACACAAGACCGAGTAAAACATAGCATCATAATGATGAAACATTTCGAACAACCTGAATTTTCCAGTCTTGTGAAATATTTTGAAGACTTGTTGCACAAGAATCAGTACCTGTCAAACCCATACAGCCCCTCAGAACTCATCCGCATTTGCTTAATCAAATTACCTGAACATTTACGACATATTATTTTGGCAGGACGTTGCAAAGACGACATTGAAGCTTTTCAGGGACTCTTACAAGAATTAGAAATTGACACTGACAATCGCGGAACCCGAAAACAGGAACACAACAATTACAGGTCACATCCGTCGCAATTCCATGATGAAAGAGATAATAATAACTAGACACAACAAGGCTACTCTCACAACACAAATCGTGACCAAAACAGACACCACCCGTATGACAACCATTGGCAGAGTAGGAATAATTACAGGGAAAGATCACCTCTCCACGGTGACTATCACAGAGACAATCAGAGAAACAGACAATATGGGAACCATAATAAATATTATCAAGGGAGACAGAATAACTTTAGACGCAACGGTCCAGCACGCAGTTACGATTCAGGGAGAAATTCTCCACCACGTGACCAACAAGAAAGAAACTATGGAATCTACCGACATGACAACAGATGATATGATCGTAACGACAGACCTGAATTGCATCAGAACTGGCGGGATTTATACGGGGCAGGGCTCTCTCGACAAGGTGAATTTGTAGAAGTTAGGTCTCCAAATCCCAATAACGACGCGCGCCAACAAGGGAACAGACAATGACTCGCACTGCAGGCAGCCGCGTGCGCCGGCTGGCTCAGAGAAAAATAACATAGACGCTAACCTTGAGAAAAATTTTACCATTCCTTACCGATGTATACCACATGATAATTACTTTGAAGTTGAAACTCTGCGCTCTAAAAAGGGTAAAGGTTTACACCACATTTCACATGTAAAACCGTTTATTGAAAGATAATCTGCTTTTTAACTTTGTCTTTGCCATATAACTTTTCTCTTTACATTACTAGTATGCTTCGTCAGACTTAGAGTCTGTTAACATGCAACAATGTTTGAAGTTAAATATCCAGTCAAGAACCAAGAGAATTTATTTAAACAGAAATTACGAATGCATTGTTATTGTGAACAGACGACAGAGTGTTATTATGTGTGTACATTCTTGCTTGGTAGTTGCACGATTACGTAATGACTATAAGGCTCACATACTTAGAACATTTACCAGTACTGCTAATGAGATTTTAATGCAACATTTTGGTTTACTTGAAAATACATTCTGGGTTTAACGTACTTTTTGTGAGATACCAGATGACACAGTGGTTAGTTTATGTGACAGCTACACGATTTTATCATGACGCTACTAATGAGTGACAATTTACAATGTTGCTTTTGCGGTGTTCCTGTTTTATATCTGCACAGTTTTTCTGCATTATTCCGGAAAGTAAAACATGTTTTAGTAGTAACTTTTGTGGTATAGCTACAATGAGAGAGCCTTTTCCGTAGCACAACAATACGTTACTGAACAGTACTTTCTTCATCACGCCAATAAGCATAATAACTACGATATATATAAGCAAAGCATTTCACTTTCGTTTATGATGAGGTAAGTACACTGACTTCAGCAGAACTTTGCTCACAGAGGACGATAACTACGACACTTCCACAGAATTATCTTACAGCAAGACGCCCATTTAACGCCACAGCACACGAATTTGAGTGATTAATTTTGTACTTAAACCATTTATTTTTTAAGATTTTTGAATTACAAAGAAAGTTTTCCATGATACATTTCATTCCATTGCTGTAATCTGTAACACCTGAGGGTTTAATTACATTAATCCTCAGGGGGGTACACACCTACTTTGTGTACTGTGTGTGTGGCAAGCACAAGGAGCCCTAGCTAATATCGTATTTGCTTATACAACTTTACACATCGGTACCATATTTCTCCAACACAAAATACGCAGCTACCTGATTATTTAACAGAGAAACAAACATTTTATTTTACTACATCAGTGACATGTTTACGCAATTACACAGTTGGATAATTTCATACTTATGAAACTGTATTTTGTCTGTACTTTGTGAACTGTTCATATTTTTTCGGAACCATTGTGATGCTATGAGTGCTTTGAATGATGTATTTGGTGTGGGATCATGATTTTTAAAGTACGTTTGAGGTAGATGACACTATTGAGATGAGCAGAGAATTTTTTTTAGGTTTTTAAATTATTGCAGAAAGCTACGACGTTTTATGAGATTTGTCTGAGGGGTTATGATGTTATTTTTATGACGACGATGTGTATTATGCTGCTGAGGTATGTTTATGTTCAATAAGCTGATGCTATATGAGGAATTTGATTATGCTACATATCTGTTATGATGAAATATTGTAGAAGTGTCGACGAATATGTATATGAATAATGAGTTGTGGTTAGGGACTCTGATTTGTGGAAAAGGATGTTGGAAACCAAGAATCGTACTTTAAGAGTTATGAAATGTGTGTAAATGCGCGAATGTATCACAATGCCGACGAAAACTTTTTGAACACTGTTATATTCATAGGATTTTGTTTCTACACATTTGCAACGCAAACTCTCGACCTGTGAAATTTTTTATATGAGACTGTCACTCTAATGGAAACCGGTGTCGTAAATATTTCAGTAAGAAAGTTAAGTGACCACCTTCACGTAATGAGTCGTGGGCACCCAACTGCACGACAGTTGCCTGTAAAAAAGCCATTAGTGTGTGCCTTTCAGAGGCACAGGTGGAGAAAAAAAAGGGGCCATTATCCTCACTATTGACATTCGTTTGTAGAAAGCATCGCAAATACGACACACTCAAACTTGAAAACATATGATTACACTGTGGAGCTCTTAATTTATGATATTTATTAAAATGCCTAATGAAATGGTGAGAAACATTTTACATCTATTGTCTTTCTAGTTGAGAGAATTTTTTTGCCCTTGGAGACGCCATTTGCCTAGTGAATGACGTTTCATATGTTGCTTTATATATATATTTGTTCATTTTGTTTAATATCAAGTTACTAGCTGCACTGCAGCATAGGTTAAAATAAAATTTAATAGATGTACTAATATCACTATTTTCTGTCTACAGACCCAGTAAAGAATATGTTTATGATGTACTTTCTTAGAAAAAAGAGCACAAATAATCATTTCCCTTCACAGGATTTGCATACATAATTTTCTTTACAATACTTGGTAATTTATTTCATAGAATAAGTTTTTGTGGTGCACCACTTTAATTACATAGACATTAAGATGTGAATATACATTTCCCTTATCTGTGTTGTTGTCTTTAGTGTACTACTTTTTCTGCTTGTGGGTTTGTCATGTTTAGAAATAAGTTATTACATTTACTGCTGCTAGCTTTGCCAATTAGCATTTTTTTCATTGCTGTTTGTATTAATTGTTTTGTGCTGCTACATTGCCTCGTCCCTTAGTTTAGCATATGAGCTCAGTAGATTTAAGTTAGCTTAAGAGGGGGTAGACTATATAAGAGAATGAGTTGCGATGAATTGGAAAAAATGCATTGAGAAGTCATACGGAAAAAATACAGAAAGCAGGTATAGATAGGACTTTTTGGAAATAATGAAGAACGAAGGGAGATCTCCGAGAAGTAAAGAAAGTTTTGTTTGCAAAATACTGCAGTAAAAGAAACCCTGTCCTTTCCTTGTGTTATCCCACTATGTGTTTGTGTTTCCTTGTGTTTTCGTGTTTTTCCTGTCTTTATGTGTTTAGCTGATGTTGTTATGTTGTAGAATTTTTCTAATACTATGTTATTTACTTTGTAAAGATGTTTAAACATTATTTGTTCTGTTTTGTTTTACTGCACATGTGTGAAGTTGATGTTTCGAAAGTTATTCTGATCTTTTATGTATCTACTCATGTCATAATTCCTGTAACACTGATGTATATGCTATTTCGATTCTTTTGTAAAGCTTGTACTACAAATGTTATCTATATTGTTATGTTCTTTAATGATGTATTTTGTACCTTTATAATTGTATTCTTATGTTATAAAATTGTAATTGACACCATTTCATCATGTTATTAACTTGTAAGTTCCATTTCAGTGCACACGTTTCTGTTGGTCATAGTATATGGACAATATGTGAGAAGTAGGGACTGTTAGTGTTTGCACGTGTGTTAATAATTCAGCAAGGGACTGGATAACAGCATTGCTGGTTCTAAGGACAATTCCAAAAACTTTGTTAGTGCACAAGTGGTGGTTATGGACTTGCTATATTGTCCGCAAGACTCTTCGATGGTGATTGTGCACCTGCACAGTCGCAGCAGATGGCTGCTGGCCATCTCTACAAGGACTACAGTGGGTCTACACCTTTGATGATCCACCAATACCATTATCTCTACAAGGACTATAGTGGGTCTGCATCTTTGATGGCCCACCAATACCGTAATCTCTACCAGGACTACAGTGGCTCTACTCAGTGATGACTTACCTACCACTACCTACCAATATTCTTCAAAACTTCGACTGACTCTGCTGTGGGTTTGCTCTGTTGTGGCCCATTACCTGTCTGCACGTCGAGAGTCAGCACTGTCTTTCCGTTGGAAGGACAACACTACTTCTTCAAGACTGCATGAAAATCCATTACTTCCGTGTGCATTTTCTTTTACTGCTCAGACTTTGAGAAAAACACTGCAATTTTACTGTGATGAATGATCAGGACTGTCTTTATGGACTGTGAGAAAATTTTAGCTTTTGGCCAACATTGTATCAATAAGTGCGTGCATTTCATATCTTTGTTATCGTAATTATGAAAAATTTTATCAAATCATTATTGGCCACTGCCCAAAGCAATGTGTAAAATTTTTTGTGGGGAGCATGGGGGCTATGTAAGTAGGCTGTTTATGTTTTCTTATTGGCAACGTTACGTAGCGCTCTGTATGAAAATCACTGGCTGTGCTGTGTGCAGTCTGTGGCTAGTTTGCATTGTTGTCTGCCATTGTAGTGTTGGGCAGCTGGATGTGAACAGCGCGTAGCGTTGCGCAGTTGGAGGTGAGCCGCCAGCAGTGGTGGATGTGGGGAGAGAAATGGCGGAGTTTTGAAATTTGTAACACTAGATGTCATGAACTGCTATGTATATTATGATTTTTCAACACTATTAAGGTAAATACATTGTTTGTTCTCTATTAAAATCTTTCATTTGCTAACTATGCCTATCAGTAGTTAGTGCCTTCAGTAGTTTGAATCTTTTATTTAGCTGGCAGTAGTGGCGCTCGCTGTATTGCAGTAGCTTGAGTAACGAAGATTTTTGTGAGGTAAGTGATTTGTGAAAGGTATAGGTTAATGTTAGTCAGGGCCATTCTTTTGTACGGCTTACCGAAAGTCAGATTCCGTTGCGCTAAAAAAATATTGTGTGTCAGTTTAAGCACAGTCATGTATAATTGTTCTAAGGGGACGTTTCACAATGATGGAAGTTATCCTACAAGGCGGCTCCTGCAGTCGCAAGCACATCAATATGGTCCGTTTGTGGCTCTATTCCACCTATCGAAAATTTATTCTCTTCCAGGCACCCAGCATGTCGACGGGCTTCCTGGGAACACCAATCTCAACGCTTCTCTCCAATGGGGTGGGAGGCCTCCAATGTCACAGACTGACACTCCAATGGAAGTCGATCCTCCTTCGCCTTCACCTCCTAGAACGAACAAGGAAGACACCAGTGACCTCATCGAGGACTCCGACACCTGTCTTCGCCTTGCCTCTATAACTATGGAAAGGATAAGACGAATGGCGAGTCGCAAAAGCCGTCAGGTGCCAACGCCACACTGCGACACACTGCCGTCGGGTTGGTTGCCTGTTCAGCCCTTGCGATTACACGACCTTCTGGCTCCACCATTTGCAGCGTGACCTGCAGCGGACCTTCGCGTACACTGGACCAAATCACAGAGGGCGTGTAAATCAGCAAGAGAGGTCGCTTCTGTCACGAACCTTTTGGTGCAACCGCCGGTGTCACGTGCAGCCAATCAGCAGGAAGTGTACCTCCACCATGCCTGTACTTAGAACCGCGCCCACGCTGATCACGGCAGTTACAATTCAGCCAACCAAGAGAACAAGCTATAGATTCAGCGCCGCCTCGACCGCACGGCGCATTTGCCGCCAATGGATTTCAGGAACGTCCTCACGGGCCTGTAGGAATTCTGTCAGACTCATTTGGCAAGATTGTACAAACGGTGAACTCGTAGAGATCTTAACTTGCGTGTTAGTCTGTTCCAGTGTGCTTCACTTAAGGAGAGCAAAGACTCAAACATTTGGTAGTCAAACTAGTGGAGAAAGAACTCTGGCTGTAGAAGCTTTCATTGTATTGTTTGCTCAAACAGGACTTGTGTTCCCGGTACTTGCGTTTGCTCGTGAACTTGCTTAGGAACCAGTCACAGAGTTTATTACTTGTTTGTGACGATTAACGAAGACTATTTGTGTTGAATTCATTGTGTTCTTAAAAATAGAGGGTGAACTACACGCTCATGTGTTTCTTGCGGAAGCGTTCCAAGTCCAGGAAACTTCACAAACACTACTCCACAGTACTGTTCTCTTACATTCCAAATTGTCAAATAACATGTAATTGTATGAGTGCGTGTAAGTCTGTGTGTGTGTGTGTGTGTGTGCATCTACATCTACATCTACATATAAACTCCGTTAGCCACCATGAGACGTGTGGCGGAGGGCACAATTGGCGCCAAAGTCATATTAACCCCCCCCCCCCCGCCCCCCCCCCTCTCTGCTCCACTCGCGGATCGCGCGAGGGAAAAACGACTGCCTGAATGCCTCAGTACGAGCTCTAATTCCCTTATCTTTGAAAGATGACCATTGCGCGATTTCAAAGTTGGGGGTAATAATATATGCTCTACACCTTCGGTGAAGATCGGATTTCGGAATTTAGTGAGCCGCCCCTTTCGTTTAGCGCGCCGTCTACCTGCAAGTGTGTCCCACTTCAAACTTTCTATGAGATTTGTACTGCTATCGCGTTGGCTAAATGTAGCAGTCACGAATCTTGCCGCTCTTCGTTGGACCTTCTCAATCTCTTGAATCAGACCCAACTGGTAAGGGTCCCATACAGACGAACAATAATCTAAGACTGAACGAACTTACGTATTGAAGGACTGCATCGCTTTAGGATTCTACCACTAAACCGCAATCTAGAGTTTGCTTACCCGTTACTTGTGTAATCTGGTCATTCCATCTGAGATCATTTCGAATAGTCACACCCAGATACTTGACGGATGTTACCGCATCCAAATACCGGGCATCTATTTTGTACTCGTACATTTAAGCGGAATTTCGCCTTGTTATACGCAGTAGGTTACACTTGCTAATATTGAGAGACAACTGCCAGTCATTACACCACTCATTTATTTTCTGCAAATCCTTGTTCGCAACTTTCGTGTGATATTACTTTCCTGTGGACTACAGCATCAGCGGAAAACCGTCTAAGGCCGCTGCCAATACTATCAACCAGATCGTTTATGTAAACCGTAAAAAGCAGCGGACCTATTACGCTGCCCTGGGGCACGCCTGAAGTTACGCTTGTTTTTGTTGAAGTCTCCCCGTTCAGGACGACATATTGCTCCCTGTCTGTTAGAATACTTTCTATCCAACCGCATATTTCATCGGATAGACCGTAAGCGCGCACTTTTTTGAGCAAGCGACAGTGCGGAACTGAATCGAACGCCTTTCGAAAGTCGAGGAATACGGCATCAACCTGGAAGCCGGTATCTAGAGCCTGTTGTATATCATGCACAAAGAGGGCCAGCTGTGTCTCGCATGACCGCTGTTTCCTAATACCGCGCTGGTTTCTGCAAATGAGCTTCTCAGAGTCTAGAAAGATCATTATGTCTGAACACAAAATATTTTCCATGCTTCTACAACAAATCGATGTCAGTTAAATTGGCCGGTAATTATGTGCAACCGATTTTCTACCCTTTTTATAGATTGCTATGACCTGGGCCTTCTTCCAGTCCCGTGGAACTTTCCGCTATTCCAATGCTCTCTCATAGATGACGGATAAGAATGGTGCTATATTTGTAGCAGAGTCAACATATAATCTTACGAGGATACCGTCTGGGCCAGATGCCTTCCTTACAATCCCAGATACACTAAACACTATGTTACCCATCCCTGCGTTTGTTCGATAATTGAAAGGGGGAATGGTGCTGTAGTCCTCTATGTATGTGTATATGACTGTGAATGTGTGTGTGTGTGTGTGTGTGTGTGTGTGTGTGTGTGTGTGTGTGTGTGTCGAAAGAAACCTTTCTCCTTGGTGTCCCAGGACGAGGCCAGAAATTACCCGTACAGCCGACACTACACGTGGCACAATAATATCCATAAACATAATAGTTTGCTCCAACGGGACACTCTGATGGTCTCATAAGATAGTGTTTTTAAGTGATCCAATGTTAGTGGGGTGGTCGATGTCCAGGAGAGACGTGCCTCCTCCCGTTTAAGCATTACGCGGGACGCCAAGTTTCCTTAGTTTTGCGCACTGCTATCAATTCAAAATACACTGTCCAGGCCAGTCACCACCTGTCAGTAGTCTGAATAATCACTTATATTGCGTGGACCGCTGAGAGAGGTGCAGAAAGGGAGTCAGTGAGGTTCTGGAAGGTAGGGACAAGAATGTGGAGCCATGTCGACCCCAGTACCGCGGCCTGCTGATTTTTCAGTTGAGCATCCATGGCGCGAACAGCCCAATCGAGATGGTCCCACATATCCTCGAATGGGTTTAATTCCTGGGAGTTTGGTGGCCAGACTAGTGTGGAAAACTCATCCTGGTGCTTTTCGGACACCCCACACACACCGTGAGCTGTCGGTCACGTTGCAATGCCCTTGTGGTAGATACCATCCAGGAGACTAAAGCAAACTGCGTGTAGAAATGGACATGGTCCCCAAAATAAGTACTTGCGTTGATCCAATGTACCTTCCAGAACGACTAGATCACCCAGGAAATGTCACGAAAATATTCCTCAGACTGTAAAGCTCCCTCCTCCGGCCTGGACCATTCCGACGACCCTCACAGGTTGTTCTCTTTCAGGTGTTTTACGCTGTACAGGCCAAGGGCCTACTGTCCGAAGGAGCAGAAAGCGTGATTCATCCAAAGGCTACCTGTCGCTACTCAATGGACGCTCAGTTGCGGTATTGGCGTCCAAATTCCAGCCTTCGTAGCCAATGAACAGCAGTGGGCGCATGAACCAGACGCGCACTGACGAGGTTCAAATGGATCAAATGGCTCTAAGCGCTATGGGACTTAACATCTGAGGTCATCAGTCCCCTAGACTTAGAACTACTTAAACCTAACTAACCAAAGGACATCACACACATCCATGCCCGAGACAGGATTCGAACCTGCGACCGTAGCAGCAGCGCGGTTCCAAACTGAAGCGCCTAGAACCGCTCGGCCACTGCGGCCGGCACTGACGAGGTTCATTAGCAGCAACATTCTCTAAACGCTCGTTGACGAGACATTATTGGTAGCACCTTGGTTGATCTCGGCGGTCTGTTGGTCAAGAGTAGCACCTATGTTCGCTCATACACATCTCCGCAGCCGATATTCAGCCCCATCATCCATGGCCCGTGCTGCACTACAGTTGCCTTGGCGCCGGTTTTGGATAGCGCCATTTGCAATGGAAGGTGTTCTTCCACCACGGCAACACGTGAACAGTTTACAAAGTTAGCCGTTTCGGAAATGCTTCCACCCTTGGCCCGAAAGCCAATGACGTCGGATAAATGGCTCCGTTTCCACTTTACAGCAGCAACGACTGAACTGATTTCCTTGTCACCCCAGCCTCTCCACGAAGCTCTTTATATACGCTCCATTGCTAGTGTTTCCACTTGCCGTCCGTGAATGGTTATTGAACGCTGAAGTTGAACATTGGCTGTGGTCACAGTAACGTGACTGGAACATGTACAGTACCCAAACATTTAATGAATAGCGGAATAAATGATAGTTACAAAATGTGTTCCTGAAAGCGTCGATGACGGTAACCAAAAAAGTTAGAACGCTTTGCGCCAGGATATAGCAATCAGACGATGAACACCGATGAATTGCGGGACCATTTGAGTGTATGCCTGAACTGTACATTTTGGAAACAGCTGCGTGACTTCTGCTGCTGCATTACTACCGTCACGTCGCTTTTCTCTTGACAGTGTTTCAACATAGTTCCCTCCGCTTGCCACCCACCCCCATATTTCGTCCTCGTCACATCGCTCTCGCCCATTGACTGGCCGCGACTTCTCTTGGTGGGCCAGTCAGTATTGTACTTCCATTCCACAACGGAATCTACCATCAGGCACACCCATTAGTTTGTTTCGTACTTTCGTTTGTAATAAGAAATGAAACGCAGGAGGCAGGTGACTTTCAGGCGTGTACTCAATAGACGTCGACGTTCTCAGCTCGTTCAGTGATTGAAAATAGGACAGGTAAGCAGTTCACAGAATACGTATCTGTTTCGCAGTACACTCTGAGTGAAGCTCTGTACGGTGTAAGACGGTCATATCACTTTGGTTTTTGTATGTTATCGATGTGCACGTCAGAGAGAGTGAAAGTTATTAAACTATCTTTGGTCTTGTCGTGGCACAGTCTTTGCCCCTGCTCAGTCTGATACTGTTTCAGTTGTGGTGTGGTGATGGATGTATTCCGTAGTGCTGTGTTGACTTGTGATTGTATCTATTAGATGAAGAAAGATTTATTGTAAAGGACAGCAAAGATGATTACAATTACAATTTTGAGGTAAGACTTCGGCACTGCGCACTACTGGGAGCTAGTTAACTTTGTTCACTTGTTCAGAGCTGAGAGAAAGGGCACCCCACTTCCCTGAGTCATTCATGAACACATTAACTGATTAAGCTGTTTGGTTTTTATAGAAATTCCCTGTTAATATTGTACCCTATTTCAATCATTGTTCAGTGATTTAAGCGTAGTACTGTTCAGACCAATGTTATATATAAAGTTTTACTCTGTCTTTTTGAGTACATACTTCATTATAAAATCGTTGTCTTGGAATAACATTTCATAGGAATAGTTACTCTCCCGACCCCACTGTTTACCATTACACATTACCACATGTGGTATGAAGCAGTTGAAATTTTCATTTAGAAATAGAAATCTAGCTTAGCCGCTGCCTGCTTGCTATTGTGCTTTCAAGAGGTGTGAGGTAAGTGGAAATTTTTATCAGGCCAGATAATTAACTTCAATTGCACATTTAATATAAAGACAAGTCGCAATCAGAAAAGTTACAATTCAATTCTAATTAGTTTCTGTTATGTCAAAGGTAAGCATACGAGTTTAAGTTGGATAACAGTTTGCGGGTACAAAGATTTGGTAATACTTAGACTTTTAGAAAGTGGGACGTAAAGGTTGGCCAAATTTCATATAGAAAAAAATGTGGTGGGGAGGTTACAGCAGCAACATATACACTGCGTCACAAAAATAGTAGAGCATCCAGAAGGCGAGGAAGGAACGAAATGAAATATCACAGTTTGAGAGGGAATGTAATGTTGTTTCAGTGATTACGACATCAATCCAGAATCACAAAGAAGTTGGCAGTAAGAGCCCACTTATCAATACGACGTCGCCCCCCCCCCCCCGTTCCAATCCTCACCCCTCACCATCTGAGTTGGATCGTTGCACTGTTTCTGATCGGAAGATGCGACAAAGCAGTTATGTCAGCAGTTATATACACTACTGAGAAAAGACGATCCCAACTGTTGTAACTGGCCTAGATTGTCCCACACATGTTGTATCGAAGATAGAACTGTGGACCTTGATGACCATGCGAGTATCTCCGCATCACACGGACACCTCATAGAGATACGTGCCATGTTCGGACGATCATTGTCCAGTTGAAAAATGGTACAACAATATTGCTATATGACAGGAAGAACATGAAAATGTAGGGTGTTCGTGACGTATTGTTCTGCCGTCGGATTTCCCTCAAACACTACCAGCTGTGATCTGAGGTCATATTCGATGACTCCCCACACGATCACACCAGCAGTAACAACGCTGTGCCTCTCCAAAACACTGGAAGAATGGGACTCCGCTCCAGGTAACAGCCATACCCGTCAACGTAAGTCATCCGCGGTAGTCGAAAACACATTGTGACGCCATTCATCAGGAGACAGTGTTTGTTGGTCAAGGCACCACCTCAAAAGCAGCCGTCTGTTTTGTGTTGAAGTGTTAACGGCAGCTCACGCAAGGAACGTAGTTGAGTCGCCGTTAGTTGGTCCCTGACAGTTGCAATGGGCAGGGCGCAACGGCTTCGCGTTCCTACCTCAACAAATATCGTAATGCGATACGGCAACGACACGGTGTAGACACACCTCTGTAGACGGCCATTGTTTTGCCTGCAGCCGTTAGAGCTTCGGATTTGTAAGCTGCAATAGCGCTACGAGCTGCCAGGGATCTTCTTACACCTTCTTGACTGTAGTTTGGCTGCATCTGGTCTCCGACCAACGGTGCAGCTTGACATTGTTGAAGGAGTCCAATAGTTGCTTGTTCCCGGATGGCAGTCGCAGATGTAAGAGGGCTACGATGTGCTTGGTACGCAACGCGGCGATCCTCCGCAGATGTTCTCAGGCGCGGTCGACCGGAATCTTGACGACGAGTATGCCTGTCATCACCTTCCCACGCAGTCTAACATCGGGGAACAGTCACATGCAAATGCCCCACGAATCTGGATGTTGCACGATTCCACCAGCTGACCAAATGGACACCCACAGGTGACCCCCTTTAAAACTATTAAGAGCTGATAACGTTGTCTCACACAAGCGTGCGTCATCACTGTGTCGTTTGTAGTGATCATTCAACACCACTGAGACCTGGTGGTCAGGGGAAGGCAGGATTCGGTAACGATTGTGGACGGTGCCGTAATCAGTTACTATTGGTTGCGTTTTACAGTTACACACAATTTATTTTAAATCAGTAATTCCAGACTCAACAGTAAATTTAAAAAAATACCACACGTTATTAATGAAGGAATAAAAAAATATAAATAATAGTGTTTTCAGTGAGTTACAATTTAGCAAATCACCATTAAATTCAGATACAACAGATAATGTTTCAAAAGCAAGCCACTGTGATCTGGGCAGAAGGCCTTACACGCCAGGAATGGCAATAAATTAAGAATTGTTTAAAACTCGGTGCAACTTACAAATTACAGGTACTGAAATATTAAAGGCAAGTCGCCACAAACACCGCAGAAGGCATCAGATGCCAGGAATGGCATTAAATAAGGTTTTAATTCTTACTGCTAAAATACAAATAACAAATAGGATTTTAAAGCAAATGACTACAATCACGGCTGAAGG
Organism: Schistocerca americana; assembly: GCF_021461395.2. Classification (NCBI taxonomy): domain Eukaryota; kingdom Metazoa; phylum Arthropoda; class Insecta; order Orthoptera; family Acrididae; genus Schistocerca; species Schistocerca americana. The sequence continues at coordinate 859,411,451 of NC_060120.1, forward strand.
CCTTACACGCCAGGAACAGCAATAATATTTTTTTTAAAAATTGATCTCTGCTGTAAAACAGCAAATACAATAGCAAAAGTTAATCAAAAAAACAAGCAACTGACCCAGACGGTACTCCAGGAATCGATCTCTGAGAAGATCCGGCAACGAACACTTTCGCGAGCGATGATATAGGCAGCCAAGAGATGCATTCACTTCACAAGATGGTCACTCAGACTAGTGGCAGTGTAATGAATGACTAATGATAATCTTGCTGAAGCTACCTGACGTCCGATAAACCAAATGCAAAGATGGAACAATACGCCAAAGCCGGAACCGGCGATCTGCACTACGTCCCCAGAATACTGTGTTCAGAGCGCCCGGAACGAGAAAAGAATCACTACTAAATTTCTGTCCGGTTCCACAAACCCGAAAATCTGGACAAACAAGTGACAGTACAGAACACCTGACAAACTAACAGTAACCAAAACCCCACTCGATTTGCGTGCGAGGCAAAACCGAAATCTAACGAACCAGAATCAGCAAGCACGCGTCATTGCGGAAACAATCGCATAGCGAGCCAAAACCAAATGCGAAATGAGCGACATCAAATTCATTAACTAAGGCACTTCAGTCATGGACTGTGCGGCTGGTACCGGCGGAGGTTCGAGTCCTCCCTCTGGCATTGGTGTGTGTGTTTGTTCTTAGGATAATTTAGGTTAAGTAGTGTGTAAGCTTAGGGACTGATGACCTGAGCAGTTAAGTCCCATAAGATTTCACAGAAACTCATTAGGCACACAAACGCACACTGATCTCGCTGTGACAACTCTGGCGACGGTTGGCAGAATGAAACAAATCTCTTCACTGTTTTATTAAATCACAGTTGAGTAACCACACTATCTAATCACTGAGCCAAGTGCTTCTAACACAGTAGAGTCTTCAAGTACGAAACGGTACACAGATCCACCAAACTGCACATGACGGTGAAATGATAATCTGTCACAACATCACATACGTACTACGGGGCCCACACGGGTGACTGACTCCGCTCTACTTGGATTGAAAATGCACTCATCTTAAAGCTTGCAGGATCCGGTTTACGACGAGGTCGTGCACCCTCGTGACCACAGCCCTTCCATCCGGCAGTCCATGCATGCCGCCAGCAGTTCCGGCGTGTTCTGGCACTGCGCGGACCTGGCTCCTCCTGAGTCCCCAACCGAACTGGCCCACTCACACGACCCAAAAAAACAACGACGTCGCCCCAAAGATAGGGCAAAAGTTACTACATATCGATAACCGCCGCTGCTGCCACCAGTGGACTAGCAACGCTTGCTAAAAGGAGTGGCACCAGTCAACGCAAGAAGAAGACAAACAACCGCAACCAAGCCAACTAAACGATACCGTCTGGCCTGCAACAGAGGGCGGAAACCTACAAACAGCACCAACGCGAGTCGCAGCACGGCTCAACCACTGCTCGTGCCCTTGTATACTCTTCCAGGGTTAGTAACAACACTACACTCAAACAATCCTAACGCATGCTCGTGGCCGTTCTACCTGTCACAGCGAATTACAACTCTAACCATATACAGGCTGTTACAAAAGGGTACGGCCAAACTTTCAGGAAATATTCGTCACACACAAATAAAGAAAAGATGTTATGAGGACATGTGACCGGAAACGCTTAATTTCCATGTTAGAGCTCACTTTAGTTTCGTCAGTATGTACTGTACTTCCTCGATTCACCGCCAGTTGGCCCAATTGAAGGAAGGTAATGTTGACTTCGGTGCTTGTGTTGACATGCGACTGATTGCTCTACAGTACTAGCATCAAGCACATCAGTACGTAGCATCAACAGGTTAGT